>NC_052328.1:28065649-28167167 GCF_016432855.1 Salvelinus namaycush
TCAGAGCTGCGTGTGGGTCAGAGCTGCGTGTGGGTCAGAGCTGCGTGTGGGTCAGAGCTGCGTGTGGGTTAGAGCTGCGTGTGGGTTAGAGCTGCGTGTGGGTCAGAGCTGCGTGTGGGTCAGAGCTGCGTGTGGGTCAGAGCTGCGTGTGGGTCAGAGCTGCGTGTGGGTTAGAGCTGCGTATGGGTTAGAGCTGCGTATGGGTTAGAGCTGCGTGTGGGTTAGAGCTGTGTGTGGGTTAGAGCTGCGTGTGGGTTAGAGCTGCGTGTGGGTTAGAGCTGCGTGTGGGTTAGAGCTGCGTATGGGTTAGAGCTGCGTGTGGGTTAGAGCTGCGTATGGGTTAGAGCTGCGTGTGGGTTAGAGCTGCGTGTGGGTTAGAGCTGCGTGTGGGTTAGAGCTGTGTGTGGGTTAGAGCGTAGGTCTAGTCCTAGCTGGACAGCCAGAGAACTGACAGAGGCTAAAGAGGCCCATGTTGGCAGGCTAGCTAACCGGCAGCCTAGACCAAAATCTATAGATCCCATGAGCATAAATGACAAATTTGATATATCCATGCAAGCTCACATGTTATGACAAAGTTATGTACACTGAACAAAAATATTAACACAACATGTAAAGTGTTATCCCATGTTTCATGAGCTGAAATAAAAGATCCCAGAAAAGCACAAAAAGCTTAATTCTCTCAAATTTTGTTTACATCCCTGTTAATTTAATGTTAATTTCTATACCATAAGCCAACTCCAACTTCATTTAAGAGAATTTGGCAGTACGCCCAACCGGCCTCACAACCACAGACCACATGTAAGCACGCCAGCCCAGGACCTACACAACCAGTTTCTGGATGAGGGTGCTGAGAAGTATTTCTGCCTGTAACAAAGCCCTTTTGTGGGGAAAAACTCATTCTGAATGGCTGGGTCCCAGTGGGTGGGCCTGGCTGCCAAGTGGGTAGACCTATGCCCTCCCATGGCTGCCTCCCTGCCCAGTCATGTGAAATCCATAGATTAGGGCCTAATGAATTTCTTTAAATTGACTGATTTCTTAATATGAATAGTAACTCAATAAAATCTTTTAAATTGTTGCATTTATATTTTTGTTCATTATGGTTTTATAAACATATGTCCTAATCCAAAAGCAAATGAGTCCTCATTAACAAACAATAAATGCAAGACAGGTGTTTTCTGTTTAAGACAGGTGTTGTCTGTTTAAGACAGGTGTTTTCTACACATTTTACAAACATATTTCCTACTTCGCAAACACAAGTGGTCAAATATGTTTGTGAATATGACATTTGACTCCACAGATTACATTTGTGACCTGCATTTTACATGTGACTTGACTCCCATTTGTGAGTTGTTCCACATATTTGTGAGTTATTCCACATATTTGTGAGTTGGGTTTTACAGATCTTGTGCAATGAATCAAATGGCCACCCAGAATATGTACATTGACACGCCCCCTTGTTTTTACACTGCTGCTACTCTGCTACTCTGCTGTTTATTATCTATGCATAGTCACTTTACCCCTACCTACATGTACAAATTACCTCAACTAACCTGTACCCCCGGTACTCCCTGTATATAGCCTCATTATTGTTATTTTATTATGTTACTAAATAAACGAAAGTAGAAAGTAAATATTTTCTTAACTATTTCTTGAACTGCATTGTTGATTAAGGGCTTGTAAGCATTTCACGGTAAGGCCTAGACCTGTTGTACTCGGCACATGTGACATAAAATGTGTAATATACGGATTCCAGATTAGGACATCCTCAGTTCTCATAAAAAATAAGATAAAAATGAATATCACAATTACCTTTCCTATCTTAATTTCCTCCTATCCAATCTATATATTCCTTCCCTCTCCACCTTTCCTTACTCCCTTTCCTTTCCTGGGTTCCTCTCCTCGTATCATTTCCTAGCTTCATTTCTTATTTTCCATTGCTTGAGCCCTTTCCTCCAATCCTTTGCTTTCCTAGCTCTCTTTCCTTCTGTCCTTTCCAAACTTTCTTTCCTACTATCCTAGATTCCTTTCCTAATTTTCTTGCTCCTTTCCTTCCCTAGCTTCCTTTCCTCTTCTTTTCTAGTTCCCTTTCCTAATTTTCTTGTTCACTACATTTCTTTCCTTTTCTCTTTTCCTAGTTACTTCCTCCATTCCTATATTTATTTCCTTCCTTTCCTCCCTCCTTTGCTTTCCTAGTTCCCTTTCCTCTTATCCTTTCCTAGCTACCTTTGCTTTCCTTTCCTAAGTCTTTCCCATCTTCCATTCCTCCTTTCCTTGATCCCTTTCCTCCCTTCCTCCTCTCCTTTGTTATGCTAGCTCGCTTTCCTCCCATCACAGCAGCAAATCAGTGGCCCTATAGTAGCGTGTCCACCCTGAGATTGGAAGGCTGGAGGTTTTATCCATGCTTGAGTCATACCAACCAAAGACTACAAAATGTGGCCTGATGCCCCTCTGCTTGGCACTCAGCATTAAGAAGATGGAATGGGGGTAGGGACTTACAACAGGCTAGCGCTATCTGGAGGAGGGCCACAGCAAAATCAATCAATCATTGGTGGACAGCTTGAGAGCATCCAGAAGTGTGCTTGCCAAATCTTCCATGGCACGGCATACTCTGGATAATGGGTGCACTACACGGATCGTTGCCCTCACTTCATGAGCAAAAAGAACCTATGGCTGGACTTTGCAGTGTCCCAAGTCCCCCTTCAGAGACTGTTAACCTGCCTACCAAGGACAAGTGTAAGGCAGGTCACCCGTAGTACACACATGCTCTCTATTCCACAGGCCAGGACTGAATGATACAGTCACCCATACCTTACTTTTGCCACTTCACTCTGTATGAGTGTCCACTTTATCAACTCTTCGAATATCTCCTAAAAGTAAACGTGAAATGTGTTTTACTTGTATTCTAACTTAAAGGTTCTATTATGCAATATGAAAATATGTCTAAAGCATATTAGAAAACAGTCCACAGCAAATCATTACAACAGAATCCCATTCTGAATGACTTCTCTGCACTACCCCAAAACAAATTCCACTGTGCCATAAATCTGTTTGAATTATGATGTTTACAACAACAGATGCAAATATGGATTTATGGGACATTGGAAAAAATTTCAAATATTGAGAGATCTTCAGAATGTGATTCTGATGTAATACGAGTTGGTTTGGAGAGTTTTTTTTATTATATTTTACTTTAGACACATTTTCATAATACATTGTAGTCGATGGCAAGTGACCACTCAATTTTCTCTGTAATGAAACAACATATATCAAAAATGTCTTGGGGATCAACTACAATCACATAAAGAGTGAAAATAAGTCTACATGTAAAAATTGATGAACTTCCCCTTTAATGCTGAGTGCCAAGCAGAGGGGCATCAGGTCACATTTTTTGAGTCTAGTTGGTATAACACAATCAGGGATCAAACCTCCACCCTTCCAATCTCAGGGTGGACACGCTACTATAGGGCCACTGATTTGCAGCTACCATTATAGTTACTTTAATTGTTATAGTACCTCGGGCCACTGATTAGCTGCTACCATTAATATTATTGTAGTAGTAATAGTAGTAATAGTAATAGTAATAGTAATAGTAGTAGTAGTAGTAGTAGTAGTAGTAGTAGAATGCCCAGTGACTAATGTAGTGGGAGGAAAAGAAGCTGGGATAAGAGGAAATGGATATAGGAAAGGAAAGAGTTAGGGAAGGAAATGGAGTAAGAAAAGGAGGAAAGGAATCCAGGAAAGGAGGAGGAAAGAAAGCTGGGGAAGAAAAGAGCAGGGAAAGGAGGAAAGTAAACTATGATAGGAAGAAAGGGGGAAAGAATAGGAGGAAAGAGAGCTAACATAGCAAAAAAAAAGGAAAGGAAGCAAAGAAAGGAGGAAAGAAAGCTAGAAAATTAAGAAAGGATCTAGAAAAGGAAGCTAGGGAAGGAGGAATGGAAGATGGGCAAGACAGAGGAAAGAAAGTTAGGAAAGGAAGAAAGGAAGCTAGGAAAGGATAGGCAGAAAGGGAGCTAAGAAAGAAAAGGAGGGGAGGACAGCAAGGAAAGCAAGCAAGGAAAGGAAGAAATGGCAATTATAAAAGGAAAAGAGGAAAGAAAGGAAACAAGGAAATGAGAAAAGAAAGCTAGGAAATTAGGAAAGGGATCTAGAAAAGGAAGCTAGTGAAGGAAAGGAAATAATTAGAAAAGGATAGGAGAAAAGAGCTAGGAAAGCAAGAGAGGGAAAAAGGGAGAAAGGAATGCAAGTTAGGAAAGGAGGAAATTATTACAGAAAAGGAGGAAAGGGATCTAGGACACCAAACAGATGCATTTCTAAAAGTAAATTGCAATATTAATTTTTATCTTACACTGCTCAAAAAAATAAAGGGAACACTTAAACGACACAATGTAACTCCAAGTCAATCACACTTCTGTGAAATCAAACTGTCCACTTTGGAAGCAACACTGATTGACAATAAATTTCACATGCGGTTGTGCAAATGGAAGACAACATGTGGAAATTATAGGCAATTAGCAAGACACCCCCAATAAAGGAGTGGTTCTGCAGGTGGTGACCACAGACCACTTCTCAGTTCCTATGCTTCCTGGCTGATGTTTTGGTCACTTTTGAATGCTGGCGGTGCTTTCACTCTAGTGGTAGCATGAGACGGAGTCTACAACCCACACAAGTGGCTCAGGTAGTGCAGCTCATCCAGGATGGCACATCAATGCGAGCTGTGGCAAGAAGATTTGCTGTGTCTGTCAGCGTAGTGTCCAGAGCATGGAGGCGCTACCAGGAGACAGGCCAGTACATCAGGAGACGTGGAGGAGGCCGTAGGAGGGCAACAACCCAGCAGCAGGACCGCTACCTCCGCCTTTGTGCAAGGAGGATCAGGAGGAGCACTGCCAGAGCCCTGCAAAATGACCTCCAGCAGGCCACAAATGTGCATGTGTCTGCTCAAACGGTCAGAAACAGACTCCATGAGGGTGGTATGAGGGCCCGACGTCCACAGGTGGGGGTTGTGCTTACAGCCCAACACCGTGCAGGACGTTTGACATTTGCCAGAGAACACCAAGATTGGCAAATTCGCCACTGGCGCCCTGTGCTCTTCACAGATGAAAGCAGGTTCACACTGAGCACGTGACAGACGTGACAGACGTGACAGAGTCTGGAGACGCCGTGGAGAACGTTCTGCTGCCTGCAACATCCTCCAGCATGACCGGTTTGGCGGTGGGTCAGTCATGGTGTGTGGTGGAATTTCTTTGGGGGGCCGCACAGCCCTCCATGTGCTCGCCAGAGGTAGCCTGACTGCCATTAGGTACCGAGATGAGATCCTCAGACCCCTTGTGAGACCATATGCTGGTGCGGTTGGCCCTGGGTTCCTCCTAATGCAAGACAATGCTAGACCTCATGTGGCTGGAGTGTGTCAGCAGTTTCTGCAAGAGGAAGGCATTGATGCTATGGACTGGCCCGCCCATTCCCCAGACCGGAATCCAATTGAGCACATCTGGGACATCATGTCTCGCTCCATCCACCGACGCCACGTTGCACCACAGACTGTCCAGGAGTTGGCGGATGCTTTAGTCCAGGTCTGGGAGGAGATCCCTCAGGAGACCATCCGCCACCTCATCAGGAGCATGCCCAGGCGTTGTAGGGAGGTCATACAGGCACGTGGAGGCCACACACACCACTGAGCCTCATTTTGACTTGTTTTAAGGACATTACATCAAAGTTGGATCAGCCTGTAGTGTGGTTTTCCACTTTAATTTTGAGTGTGACTCCAAATCCAGACCTCCATGGGTTGATAAATTTGATTTCCATTGATAATTTTTGTGTGATTTTGTTGTCAGCACATTCAACTATGTAAAGAAAAAAGTATTTAATAAGAATAGTTCATTCATTCAGATCTAGGATGTGTTATTTTAGTGTTCCCTTTATTTTTTTGAGCAGTGTATTTCTATGAAAATTGAGGATTTCCTTATCTGGATTCCGTATCTTAAATTGCCACAAACTGATCAGTAAAACATATGTGAGGCCACACAAATGGGAGTCAACTCACAAATGTAATGCAAGTCACAAATATGTACGACAGATCACAAATTTAATCTGTGAAGTCACAAATGTTGTCATACTCACAAAAACATATTTGACCACTTGTGTTTGCAAAGTAAGAAATATGTTTGTAAAATATGCTGTGTTAATCCAGAAAAAAAACCTGTCTTGCATTTATTTGCTAATCATTTGTTTTTGTTAAATTATGACTCATTCACTTTTGGATCATGACATATGGTTGTGAAACTACACTGAACAAAATTATAAAGCGCTACAATTATAAAGATTTTACTGAGTTGCTGTTCATAAGGAAATCAGTCAATTTAAATAAATTCATTAGGCCCTAATCAATGGATTTCACATGACTGGGAAAACAGATATGCATCTGTTGGTCACAGATACCTTCAAAAAAAAGGTAGGGGCATGGATATAAAAAAAAATGAACAGTCAGTATCTGGTGTGACCACCATTTGCATCATGCAGTGCGACACATCTCCTTCACATAGAGTTGATCAGGCTGTTGATTGTGGCCTGTGGAATGTTGTCCCACTCCTCTTCAATAGCTGTGCGAAGTTGCTGGATATTGGCGGGAACTGGAACACGCTGTCGTACACGTCAACACAGAGCACCCATGCTCAATGGTGACATGTCTGGTGAGTAAATATGCAGGCCATGGAAAAACTGGGACATGTTCAGCTCCCAGGAATTGTGTACTATCCTTGCGACATGGGGCCGTACATTATCAGGCTGAAACGTGGTGGAGGCGGATAAATGGCTCAACAATGGGCCTCAGGATCTCGTCATGGTATCGCTGTACATTCAAATTGCCATCAATAAAATGTAGTTGTCTTCGTTGTCCGTAGCTTATGCCTGCCCATACAATAACCCCACCACCATGGGGCACTCTGTTCACAACGTTGACATCAGCAAACCGCTCGCCCACACAACGTCAGTCTGCCCGATACAGTTGAAACCGGCATTCAACCGTGAAGAGCACACTTCTCCAGCGTACCAGTGGCCATTGAAGGTGAGCATTCGGCCCACTGAAGTCGGTTACAACACCGAACTGCAGTCAGGTCAAGACCCTGGTGAGGACGACGAGCACGCAGATGAGCTTCCCTTAGACGGTTTCTGCAGACATTCTTCAGTTGTGCAAACCCACAGTTTCATCATTCTCTAAAATGGCGTTGAAGGGGGCTTATGGCAGAGAAATTAACATGAAATGCTCTGGCAACAGCTATGGTGAACATTCCTTCAGTTAGCATGCTAATTGCACTCTTCCTCAAAACTTGAGACATCTGTGGCAGTGTTGTGTGACAAAACTGCACATTTTTAGTGGCCTTTTATTATCCCCAGAACAAGGCGCACCTGTGTAAGGATCATGCTGTTTAATCAGCTTCTTGATATGCCACGCCTGTCAGGTGGATGGATTATCTTGGCAATGGAGAAATGCTCACTAGAAGGAATGTAAACAAATTTGAGCAAAAAATGAGAGAAATAAGCTTTTTGTGCACATGGAAAATATCTGAGATCTTTATTTCAGATCATGAAATATGGGACCAACACTTGATATGTTGCAATTATATTTTTGTTCAGAGTATATGAGCATATTTACAGACAGTGATTATTTGAAAGTTGTATTCTGTATTTTTACAACACCTCCTTTGTTTGTGACTCACGACATATATTTACAACATTGCAATAGAAATCTCCATAGATTCGCTCCCACTTCCCAGCTTTACACCCTGACGCCAGGAGGGACAAGCACCCCTCTAGTGAAGGCAGAGTGAAAACACAGAAACTAACTTTAGTCTGTGGGTCATCTTTAAATCAAAGATGTAGCTATGTGGCAAACATAGGCCTAATCTTCCAGCACATCAGAGGCCTGTCCCTGGTGGCTAATTTGTCCCTTGAGGACACAGACACACATAAGGCCTATAGGTTATACAAGCCCTGTGTGGACTGTGGCACTCCATTACAGAATTCCCATTGAGAGGTTGACACCACCACCCTACGGTCGGCTGGACAGAGGTTGACTCCACCCTACGGTCAGCTGGACAGGCATGTAGTAGTAGGCCTAGGAAAATTATTGGAAACACTCTTATCCAGACCAACATACAGGAGCAATTAGGGTTAAGTGCCTTGCTCAAGGGCACACTGACAGATTTTTCACCTAGATGGCTTGTAGATTTCAAACCAGCGACCTTTAGGTTACTGGCCCAACGCTCTTAACCGCTAGGCTACCTGTCACTTCGCTCCTTTGTCTCCCCCTCCCTCTTCCCAAGGTTTAAATTATTATATCTCTTATGATTCTGGGCACCATTGGACTAAGAGCCATTATGCCCAGCGTCTGAGCTCATTCCGTATGGGGTTCACACCCGGGCAGCAGGTTTGGCTCCCTCTTTCAGCCAAGGCAGCCAGCGTTAAAATCCAGGCTTATCCTGGGAAAACTGGGTCACTGAACTTTCCCCCTATCCCTCGCTCTCTCACTGCTTCTGAGCCAGGCCATAGAAACATAAACCGACCACGCAACTCACAGTCAGTCATTGGTATTTTATTAGGATCCCCATTTGCTTTTGCAAAAGCAGCAGCTACTCTTCCTGGGGTCCACACAAAACATGACCTAATACAGAACATTCATAGACAAGAGCAGCTCAAGGACAGAACAACATCAATTTAAAAAAATACATATTAAAAAAGGCACATGTAGCCTACATATCAATACATAAACTGTCTAGGTCAAATAGGAGAGAGGAGTTGTGCCATGAGGTGTTAATCTGTATTTTTCAACCAGGTTTGCTGTCCATTTGAGCAATATGAGATGGAATGTAGTTCAATGAAATAATGGCTCTATATAATAGTGTACGCTTTCTTGAATTTGTTCAGGATTTGGGGACAGTGAAAAGACCCCTGGTGGCATAAGTGGGGGCGCCAGAGCTGTGTGTAAATTGACTATGCAAACAATTTGGGATTTAACATGTTTTTTATGAAAAGAAGTGACGCAGTCAGTCTCACCTCAACGCTTAGCCAAGAGTGACTGGCATGCATAGTATTTATATTATCCCTCAGATCACAATGAAGAGCAAGACGTGCCACTCTTTTCTGGGCCAGCTGCAGCTTAACTAGGTCTTTCCTTGCAGTACTCGACTCAACAATAATCAAGATAAAACAAAAATTGTCCTAAAAACCTCAAATGAGCTAAATAATAAACATAGCCCAAATGGAAATAAATAAAAAAAGGGCCCAACAATTGCACTTTTAACTTAGTGAATCACAATTGCACTTAGAATACATACAAATGTATGCACACATTACTGTAAGTCGGTTTGGATAAAAGCGTCTGCTAAATGACATATTATAACATAGGCCTAGACCCTGACAAAAACAAGGGCGTGTGCGGCAGGTGGGGAGTGAGCTGTGTGTGAGCGAATTGATTCCAGTTTCTCTCCTTAATGCTTTAGGCCAAATACTGGCATCCCAGACCAGCAGCTAGCTAGACCAGTGGAATAAGCTAGTGGATGGCCAGAAGAATAAAACAGAGCCAAGCTAAGGCCAAGGCTTTATAAAGCATGGCTAGTAGACTGACAACATAGGACAAAGGACGACCTCACCCCCAATCAGAGAGCTCAGAGTCTTTCTGACACCTAACTTCATGATTAATAGCCTTACCAAACCCCCCCTTCACAGTCTGTGCTGTGAAGGTTCATAACCCACACTTCACATGTAGACACTACGTTAGAACACAGTGTGTGAAGAGGTACCGCGCTCAGAAAATAAGGAAATGCTAAACTCCTGAGGAAGCCAAAGAAACCAATCCCATGCTGCATTTCTCATCTGCTTACCCTACCACTCACAGACAACAGGCCTACATAACCTGCTGCATTTCTCATCTGCTTACCCTGCCACTCACAGACAACAGGCCTACATAACCTGCTGCGTTTCTCATCTGCTTACCCTGCCACTCACAGACAACAGGCCTACATAACCTGCTGCGTTTCTCATCTGCTTACCCTGCCACTCACAGACAACAGGCCTACATAACCTGCTGCGTTTCTCATCTGCTTACCCTGCCACTCACAGACAACAGGCCTACATAACCTGCTGCATCTCATCTGCTTACCCTGCCACTCACAGACAACAGACCTACATAACCTGCTGCGTTTCTCATCTGCTTACCCTACCACTCACAGACAACAGGCCTACATAACCTGCTGCGTTTCTCATCTGCTTACCCTGCCACTCACAGACAACAGGCCTACATAACCTGCTGCGTTTCTCATCTGCTTACCCTACCACTCACAGACAACAGGCCTACATAACCTGCTGCGTTTCTCATCTGCTTACCCTGCCACTCACAGTCAACAGGTCTACGTAACCTGCTCAGAACTATACTGAACAAAAAAATATAAAATGCAACAATTTGCGATATTACTGAGGTACAGTTCATGAACTCAAAAAAAGGAACGTCCTCTCACTGGCAACTGCATTTATTTTCAACAAACTTAGTGTAAATATGTGTATGACCATAACAAGTTTCAACAACTGAGACAAACTGAACAAGTTCCACATACATGTGACTAACAGAAATCGAATAATGTGTCCCTGAATGAAGGGGGGGGGGGGGGGGGGGGGGGGTCAAAATCAAAAGTAACAGTCAGTATCTTCTGGTGTGGCCACCAGCTGCATTAAGTACTGCAGTGCATCTCCTCCTCATGGGCTGCACCAGATTTTCCAGATCTTGCTGTGAGATGTTACCCGAGTCTTCCATCAAAGCACCTGCAAGTTCCCGGACATTTCTGGGTGGAATGGCCCTAGCCCTCACCCTTCGATCCAACAGGTCCCAGACGTGCTCAATGGGATTGAGATCCGGGCTCTTCGCTAGCCATGGCAGAACACTGACATTCCTGTCTTGCAGGAAATCACACACAGAACAAGCAGTATGGCTGGTGGCATTGTTATGCTGGAGGGTCATGTGAGGATGAGCCTGCAGGAAGGGTACCACATGAGGGAGGAGGATGTCTTCCCTGTAATGCACAGCGTTGAGATTGCCTGGAATGACAACAAACTCAGTCCGATGATGCTGTGACACACCGCCCCAGACCATTACGGACTCTCCACCTCCAAATCGATCCCGCTCCAGAGTACAGGCCTCGGAGTAACGCTCATTCCGTCGACGATAAACGCGAATCCGACCATCACCCCCGGTGAGACAAAACCGCGACTCGTCAGTGAAGAGCACTTTTTGCCAGTCCTATTGTCACGCCCTGGCCTTAGTTATCTTTGTTTTCTGTAATATTTTGGTTAGGTCAGGGTGTGACAGGGGGGATGTTTGTCTGTATTTGTCTCGTCTTGGGTGGTTGTATGGTATAGGGGGTTTTGGTAGAGTATATGGGTTTGTGTTTGAGTGTAGGTGTCTAGGTATGTCTATGGTTGCCTGAATGGTTCTCAGTCAGAGACAGCTGTCATTCATTGTCTCTGATTGGGAGCCATATTTAAGGCAGCCATAGGCATTAGGCTATTGTGGGTAATTGTCTATGTGTAGTGTTTAGTGTCAGCACTATTTGTTTGAATAGCTTCACGGTCGTCTGTTTGTTGTTTAGTTCGTATAGTGTTCGTTTCGTTTTCGTCTTCTTAATAATAAAGAAGTATGTATTTCTCTCACGCTGCGCCTTGGTCCACTCTTCTTTATAGTTACGACGATCGTGACACCTATCTGGTTTAGCGACGGTGGATTTGTGCCCATAGGCGACGTTGTTGTCTGGTGAGGATCTGCCTTACAACAGGCCTACAAGCCCTCAGTCCAGCCCTCAGTCCAGCCTCTCTCAGCCTATTGCGGACAGTCTGAGTACTGATGGAGGGATTGTGCGTTCCTGGTGTAACTCGGGCTGTTGTTGTTGCCATCCTGTATCTGTCCCGCAGGTGTGATGTTCAGATGTACTGATCCTGTGCAGGTGTTGTTACATGTGGTCTGCCACTGTGAGGACGATCAGCTGTCCATCCTGTCTCCCTGTAGCGCTGTCTTAGGAGTCTCACAGTTTGGATATTGTCATTTATTGCCCTGGCCACATCTGCAGTCCTCATGCCTCCTTGCAGCATGCCTAAGGCACGTTCACGCAGATGAGCAGGGACCCTGGGCATCTTTCTTTTGGTGTTTTTCAGAGTCAGTAGAAAGGCCTCTTTAGTGTCCTACGTTTTCATAACTGTAACCTTAATTGCCTACCGTCTGTAAGCTGTTAGTGTCTTAACGTCCGTTCCACAGGAGCATGTTCATTAATTGTTTATGGTTCATTGAACAAGCATGGGGAAACAGTGTTTAAACGCTTTACAATGAAGATCTGTGAAATTATTTTTACAAATTATCTTTGAAAGACAAGGTCTTGAAAAAGAGCTGTTTTTTATTTTTCTGAGTTTATAAGGAAATCAGTCAATTGAAATACATTTATTAGACAAAATCTATGGATTTCACATGACTGTGCAGGGGAGCAGCCATGGGAGGGCATCAGAATTATAATTTTTTCCCACAAAAGGGCTTTATTACAGACAGAAATACTCCTCAGTTTCATCAGCTGTCCATGTGGCTGTCTCAGACGATCGATCCCGCAGGTGAAGAAGCCGGATGTGGATGTTCTGGGCTTGCGTGGTTACACGTGGTCTGCGGTTGTGAGGCCGGTTGGACGTACTACCATATTCTCTAAAACGACGTTGGAGGCATCTTTTTATTGTCCCCAGCACAAGGTGCACCTGTGTAATGATCATGCTGATTAATCAGCTTCTTGATATGCCACACCTGTCAGGTGGATGGATTATTTTGTCAAAAGGAGAAATGCTCACTAGCAGGGATGTAAACAAATTTGTGCAAAAAAAATGGGAGTGAAAAACAATTCCTGGGATCTTTTATTTCAGCTCATGAAACCAACACTTTATATGTTGCGTTCAAATTTTTGTTCAGTATAAAATGATTTAGACCTTAAAGTCCCGCTTCCAATCCAAACAACAAATATCCTCACTGAACTTCTGACGTCCCATGCTTTTTGTTTCGGGAGAAGGGCAGTAAAAGACAGCAGTCAAGTGTGATTACTGCCTCATTATTCAAATACAGGAATGCTGTTGTAATGTGGAGTAACCTATTCCTTGGAATAAACACTCATTAATGCATGTTTTATAACATGTTAGCCAATGGCATTGATAGTGACACGCTGGAGACATCATTTAGAAAGAGAAGCACAGCTATCTTACAGACACAGCTGACAAAACAACAGTGACGCACTGTAGCCCACAACAAACACATTCTTATTGGGACGGGGTGGCAGATATCACCACCCCGCTACGCCTTCTGATTCTCTCCACATTGTACTGGTGTAATCTGCACTGTTAGCAAATTATGATATGACAAGCATAGTGGCGAACAATACGGAGGCTGTATGAGCTACTTCATTTCCTTAGGGTAGAAGAAATGCTTGGCTCAGTATGTTTTAGTGTGTGTATCAAGAAAACCCAAGGTAAACGTTGTAGGCTGTTACAGTACATCACACTGGTTCAATAGGTAGAAGGAGCCTCCCTGAAGATAAACAAAGTTGGGGCTTATGTCCAACAGTTTTAATAAGGAAACTAGAGGAAAACAAAACATTCCCGGCCCAAACAGGATGGCCACTGCAGACGGTTCTGCACGGTCCGATTGTGAACACATCCAGCTGAAGGTCTGACCAGGCTTTCTCCTCTACCTCTTCCTTTACAGGATCAGTCTTAAACAATGGATCACACACACACACACACACAGGAAGTCAGGACCACTGCATTCCAGACCATGTCTGCCCAGCTGTGCCACTCACATTTTACATTCATTCACTATGACCAAGGTGAAAATGATTCCATTCCTGAAAGCATAGTGAGGCAAATGTCCTTAAGCTAAACATTTCAGGATGTGGGCTACATTTGATACGGTCATCTTCTACATATCTTATATTCTGTATATTTAATGGTTACTGTCTAAACAAAAACTTTGAAGTCTTCATATTGTAGGCCTTCAAATTCCTCTTTATCCAACTAATTGCCATCCAATACTCTAAATACTTTGACAAACAACTAACTGCAAGGCAAAAAGATTGCCAAGTAGCCTACTCTGGTTGAAGTCAAGGTTATACTAAGCTGGCATTATAAAATCTGTGTTGTTTGAATGTTAATGAATTTTGAATGGTCGCCACTGCCTCCCACAATAAAATTCCACAATATTGTGGTTAATTTATAACAACAAGTAGGAGGAGTGAAAGGTTTATTTGTGGTGCACTTGCAACAAAGGAAAGACTAGCTAGCAGATTATAACGGGCTAATGTGATGCTCCATTAGCCGTTAAAGGTTAGGTACTGTTTAGCGTAGCACAGAGAATTTGACCAACCTTAACTTGGCGATACTTCCTCAATTCCCAACTTGGAAGACAACCAACGTCTTCTAAATGTCCAGGTCTAGTTGCAAGGGGCTCGTTTAAATTTAGAAAATGCCCCATTATCAAAATTAAAATCATGTTTTGCTGCATGAAGTAATCCAACAATGTGTATGCCGTCATCTTGTCTATTTCAAATCTTCTTTCATTGATAGAGACAGGTGAGTGTAATGGACAGATTTCAAGAGACAGGATTTAAGGGAAAGTCTAGCCAGAACACTTTTCGACTAAGCAGGCAGGACAAATTTGTTGAGGCCACCGGAAAAATGGAATTTGATAGCCCATCGGGAGAAGATGAGCGCACAGACTCAGATGAAGGAAGGATGGTGGAAATATTACATCTGATGTCGGTGGAATTAAGGAAGAATGGACCTCTGTTCAAAAGAACAGTTAGAGAAGCAAAAGTTGGGATGGGAAAAAATATGCCTATTGTGAAGAATACCTCATATCTGGTGGGAGTCCGCTTTCTGAGACAATTGGGGCTCGAATTGTGAAATCCGTTGGAAGTATCCAAGATGATGGTGGGGAGAGGTGTGGGTAAAGTGGAGTCGGTGAGTCACGAGGAGTGGGCTGGTCTTGACTTTTTGTGTTTCTGCTGAACACAGGCGAATGACCACACATTAAATGACCATGCTGCATTGTGCTTTGAGCTAAGGAAAAGAGCACCTGTCAAGGGAGTCATTGCTGGAGTCTCGGAAGAAGTGGTCATCGAGGAGCTGAAGAGTATTCCTGGAGTGGTTGATGCACGGAGGATGAATCGTTGGGTCAGTGGCAAGGAAAAGAAGAGCTTGTCTATTCTTGTGGTTTTTTATGTGGAGTCCCTCCCGACCAGAGTGAAGCTGGGGTGTGTACTTTCCTGTAAGAGCTTTTATTTCCAGGCCGTTGCAGTGTAAACGGTGTAACATTTTTGGAAACGTAGAGAGTGTCTACAGGCGGAGGAAGCCGAGATGCAGAAGTTGTGGGAAAAAGGTGATGGTGAATGTTATGAAGAAGCTGTGAAGTGTTACAACTGTGGTAGAAAGCATGTAGCTACATCTTTGCCTGACAAGGACAAAACAGAATGAGGTTGCCAAAGTCAGGGCCGTCCAGTGCATTTCATATACAGAAGCTGTCAAAAGGGTGGACGGAACAAAAGGTACTCTTGAGGACTCCATGGTGTTGGCAAGTCCTTAAATGCAGGCTGCAGAGTTGGCTTCCCTCCAGGAGGATGCAGGGATGTTACGTGTAAAGAAGGTGGACTTTGTGATTTTTATGGCAATGGTGTTCAATGGCACGGCTAAAGTGTAGGGGAGGTCCAGGAAGATGGACAATATTGTGGATGCGGCTGAGCGGTTCCTTGGAATAAATGTTCTCAGGGAAGGAGTTATACGAGGCAATGTCACGAGCAGTAATACCCTCAGGCCCCAGAGCTTGGGGAGGGAGCTATGGAAGAAATTAGGTAGTACTAGGATATAGGTTTTGTTAAACTCCACAGAAGAAGACATACGGACCTTTGGGGTGGACACCCACCTGTCTCAATCAATGAGAGAAGATTTGAAATAGTCAATATGGCGGCATACACATGGTTGGGCTACTTCATGGAGCAAAACATTTATTTACTTTAAAACTAGACATGGATGTTTAGAAGACATTACTTGTCTTCCAAGTCGGTAATTGAGGAAGTATTGACAAGTTAAGATTGGTCAAATTCTCTGTGCTATGCCAGTGGTATCTAATAATGCCCATCTGCCAGCTGGAACAGAGTAATGGTCTGAATAGGCAATATTTTTAATAGCTAGAAGATTAAGATCACTTTAGGTGCAACCGAAATTGTACTTCCGCTTTTAACCCAACCCCTGCGAAAGACACACATACATGCACATATACAGGTTTTGGAGGAGTGGGTGGGCTGCCACACTGGGCATCATGGAAGCTGTTGTTTAGAGTGGTTAAGTGCCTTACTCAAGGGCCAAACATCGGGCAATGGCATCTAGGATTTGATAACAGCAACCCTCTGGTTACCAGCTCACTGCCGCAAGATTTTGTCCTGTCGTACCCGGGATTCGAACTGGCAACTCTTCGGATGCTGCAAACCGCTGGGCTACCTGCCGCCCCTAACAATTTAACACAATTAACTCTATTGCAGGGTCCCAAAACAGCAAAACTGTATAATTGAGTTCCTTAAATAATATCCAATGTAAATGTTTTTTGGGCTACAATCTAATTAAACTTGAATATTAATTGCTTTCCCTTGCCCTGGCTGACCGACTGCGCCGGGCCTTGTCTGTTGTGTGGAACCAGACTGAATCGTTCGGGGATATTCTACCACACCATAAATAGGACACTAACAAACAGGAACGCAACATTGTAACAAAGCCACCCAATGACCAAGGGTGACGGACTGCGTAATTCTGTTTATCAAAACAGAACATGAGGGATTAGGCTATCTGTTGAGTATTTCGCGATATGATATTCTGGCCAGGTGCCTTCCACGGCTCCAAGCAAAGGTATTCACCAGCACTTGAGCGACAGGTTTTAGTGTAAACAACACTAAACAACAAAAAACGTAGTATGCTTTCTTGTGTATCATTGGGTAAATTGGAATACCCTGCGTCGTTACAATGTAATGCGCGTGTTTTATTGTAATGTATCAAAATAGCACAGCAATTAACTACATGCTACTATTGCTGCAGTTACCTTGTAGACATCTCCGTATGTGCCACTTCCTATCCGCTGAATTAGCTCGAAATCCTCCTGCGGATTGCGCCTGGATAGGTCGACGCTGGAATTCATCTTTAGAACTCCGATTTATGGTTCCCGAATGGTATGGTTGAACGACACCAATACTACAAATCGAAAAAAAACACAGCGTCAGAAAATAACAGCAAGCCTCCACCAAAACTTCAACATGGCTTCCAATGCGCAATGGGCATGCGCATCAATGTGTAGTTTTAAATTCTCTCTCAAAAAAAGCAGACTGGGAGGTAGTGTGCAGCAGCTTACAACGGTGTCAGATGGCTGGCTGACAATAAAGACCAAGTGAGAGATAAAGACTGAATGAAACAGGCTCTGGCCCCAAGAAAAGGATATGGGCCCCAAACTACAAACGACTTGGCTTCTACAAGAATAAAACATTGGAGTAGGCTATGTGGTTAACCCTTTAGCCTCAGGTATTTCTCACTGCCTTTATGGCAGAACGTTTAACAAAGATTTAGACAGGAGACCTATAAGATCTGTACACGAAACTGTTTGGCTTTTAACTTACGTTTGCATTTTTCTGAGTCCCCATGTTAGTGTATTCAAAGGTATTGTTCAACGGCATTGCCAAGTCAATCCCTACTCCTATGCTCAATTGACGATTGATAATAGCAAAGTCTATACATTGGTTTTGGTGACAAGAGGCCTCGAGTGAAGGGTTGATGAGCAGGGATGTTAATTAGCGTTAGCCCACTACAGGGTACTGCCATTCATTCCTTGGTGGTGTGTGTATGTGTGTGTGTACAGGCTATGTTGTCACTATACTGGTCTCATGGTGCAGCAGAGACAGTGCTCAGTCACGTGTTGGGTTAGGGAAGGGTGGGGTAAACATACTAAATTAATCATTTGACCAAATATTTAGGAAGAGGTCATCATTTCATGGAGTCTGTGAAAGAAGAAACCACATGGACAAAGTGTCCAAGTCAAACAAATTTGTATGAGGTTTCATGATGTTTGTATCTAAACAAAAGTAGATAATTTTTCAAGATTGTTCTATACATCATTCGGGGTCTCTATAAGCTTCAATATTAGGTCCTTAAAGTGCATCCTTGTAGCTGTGTGGGCTAATATAGTCAAAATGTTTGCATTGGTGTAAATTAATCCAATGGCCATGGGGAGTTGAGCCAATGACAAGTTGAGCAAATTCAAGTGTTTTCTTCCCAGGTGTAATACAAGGCATTATCGCTGGGATATGTAGTAACAACAGGGCCTGGCCTATGTTAAAAGTGTTTTAAAAAGTACAGTGTTTATTAAATGTTAAGCCTGTTTTAAAAGATGCTTAAAAGTATTAGAAGACAAAAAAGTGATTGTGTTTGGGAAATAAAGATAGACATGGTTTTAAAAAGGTAGTGATAATATTTCATTCAGTACATAAATGTGTAGGTGGGTTAACTTACCCTGTCCCACGGCTCAACTTACTTCATACCCAGGGTAAGTTGTGCCAAGAGACCACTTTTTTTGGACAAGCTATGTTTTCAAAACTATAATGTTTACATGAATTCTAATTATTTCCAGGGATACATAACATCCTGAAATATATGTAGCTATCGTTGGTAATTAGTCACATTACAAACAGTGCCTTGAGAGTCTGCACACCACTTGTAAAATCTTAATTTAAAAAAAATATAAAGTAAATAAATTAGATTTTCTTCCCTACTGATCTACAGAAGCTAATAAATATTTTCAAAGTGAAAGAAAATCCTAGAACATTTTCCAAATTAGTTACAAAATAAAAACGAAGATGTCTTGATCGTAAGTCTCCACCCCACTGAGGTAATACTTGATGGAAGCACATTTGGCAGCCATTGCAGCTGTGAATCATTTTTAATAAGATTCTACCAACTTTGCACAACTCTTAGGAAAACATAATGTATATCCACTGTTTTTGTCAAAATTGCTCAAGTTCAGTACATTTGGTTGGGAATCATTAATGGACAGCAATATTCAAACCTTGTCACTGATTTTCAAGCAGACTGGACCATTCAGGAACACCTCTTGGAAAGCCATTCTGGTGTCTTTCGCATTAACATATGTGTAATAAAAAAAATAAAACTCTATCCTAGGGTTGGGTTTTCAGAAGACTGAGACAAGGTTCTCTAACTTTTTTATCTGGGCTTTGCTCCTTTCATATTATTTTGATCCGGACAAACTCACCAGTCCCTGCCGTTGACAAGCATACTCATAGCATGATGTTGCCACCATAAATACTTGAAAATACAGAAGATCAACAACATTGCATTCACTCCACATTACTGGCCTGCATGACAAAGGGAAAAGAAGGAAGTCTGTGTTAAAAAAGTCACTCCAAATCATCCATTATGTTTGCAACAAGGCCTTTAAGTAATATGGCAAGACAACACAGCAAAGAAATTAACTTTTTGGCCTAAATTTAAAACTACAGGTTTGAGTCAAATCCAATACAACACAACCCTCTATTTTCAAGTATTGTGGTGGCATCATGCTATGGGTTTGCTTGTCACCAGCAGGAACTGGGGAGTGTAAGGTTCAAATGAAATAAGAAAGGAGCAGAGCCCAGGTAAAAAGTTAGAGGAAAACCCAGTCTGTCTTCTGAAAACCTTACCCTGGGATAGATACATTTTTCAGCTGGACAATTACACAAACGGTCATGTCAAAGACACACCAGAATGTATTTTCAAAAGGTGCATAAAAAATGGGTGTGTAGACTTTCACTAGGCACTGTAGATAATGGCCACATACTATTACCAATACTGACCTCTATAGTGGTGCTCAATAAGTTCTTATACTTAGAAAGTATTGTAAATATAGAGGTCAGACAGCCATGTTGATACACAGAAGAGTGAGAGAATGTCTGTGTGGGTTATCACTAC
Organism: Salvelinus namaycush; assembly: GCF_016432855.1. NCBI lineage: Eukaryota > Metazoa > Chordata > Actinopteri > Salmoniformes > Salmonidae > Salvelinus > Salvelinus namaycush. The sequence continues at coordinate 28,085,702 of NC_052328.1, forward strand.
TTATCAACGCCATAAAGTCATAAACCCCGCCTACAATTTATCTTCTTAAAATTTGATTTTAAACCTAACCCTAACCTTAACGCTGCTAACCTTATGCCTAACCCTAACCTTAAATTAAGACCAAAAAGCCCATTTTGACTTAGTGACTGTGGTAACTAGCGGAATCCTCTATCTAGCCAACTTGGTCTTGTAATGAAGTGCTATGCAAGAATTATGACAGACCACGCAGGTGTCAACTGGTCCAATTGGAACATAGGCTACTGTAGCTATTGTGTTACAAGTATTTATACAATGGGTGGGTCTAATCCTGAATGCTGATTGGTTAAAACCGCATTCCAGCCGGTGTCTATTCGACAAGTTACCACCGGCCAAATCTATGACATTAAAATGCCTATTTACTCTGTTCCATCTGACTGCACAATCCCCTGTCTCATCAGCCAAGCAATTTATAAACTTGATCTCCACTCTAAAAAGCATCTAGACATTATCTCACATTTCTTTTAGACTAACATTTCGTTTTCAACAGCTGAGATTTGTATAAACCTTGCTGTCTGTCTCTCCGACATAGCAACAATGTTTCAATATTCAAATTCGATCTCCACCTGTCCCATAGTAATGAACGTGTCGGGAATCGGGACGAGAAAGACAGACAGGAAACGTTTCTCAACCAGTCGAAATCATGAATCAGCTGGCATCATTTTTATGGATATATACAAAGAATGTCAATAGAAAAAAGGTAAACCGAAAGGAAATGCAGCTGGTTTACAGTCTTTCCAGTGTGCAGTGTGAAGTGATTTTGTTAGCTGTGTTGTTGGCTAGCTCCTCTGAACAACAGTGTCCTGATGAGTGAGCACATTTTCTATGCCAGGCGAAAACGAGCGTCATTAGCTCATTGTTATGGATGTACCCAAATAAATGTCACTAGAAAACAGCTTAAACAAATGCAGCTACTTTGCTGTTATTCAGGCTGCCAGTATGGCAATTGAACGTTTAGAACGAATGACGTCCATAGATACAGAACAAAAAGAATGAATGACTGGGCCGTGTCTCTGGCAATTGAACCGATAAAACGAACAACCAGCTGGCTTGGGTAGCAAGGACTAAATCTTGAGGAAGAATGAAATGGTATGAAAAAAATTCATCAAAATAATGTTTTTTATGAAAATACAGTGCCTTCGGAAAGTATTCAGACCCCTTGACTTTTTCCACAGTTTATGTTACAGCCCTATTCTATTTTTTCCCCTCATCAATCTACACACAATAGCCCATAATGACAAAACAAAAACAGGCTTTTAGAAATGTTTGCTAATTTATTACAAATATAAAACTGAAATATCACATTTACATAAGTATTCTGACCCTTTACTCAATACTTTGTTGAAGCATATTGGCAGAGATTACAGCCTCGAGTCTTCTTGGGTTTGATGCTACAAGCTTGGCACACCTGTAATTGGGGAGTTTCTCCCATTCATCTCTGCAGATCCTCTCAAGCTTTGTCAGGTTGGATGGGGAGCGTTGCTGCACAGCTATTTTCAGATCTCTCAGAGATGCTCACGAGTGGCACAGTGGTCTAAGGCACTGCATCTCAGTGCTAGAGGTGTCAGACCCTGGTTCAATGCCAGGCTGTATCACAACTGGCCGTGACTGGGAGTCCCATAGGGCGGAGCACAATTGGCCCAGTGTCCCCGGGTTAGGGTTTGGCCGGGGTAGGCCGTCAGTGTAAATAAGAATTTGTTCTTAACTGACTTGCCTAGTTAAATAAATAAAAAATATTAGATCGGGTTCAAGTCCGAGCTCTGGCTGGGCCACTCAAGAACATTCCGAGACTTGCCCCGAAGCCACTCCTACGTTGTCTTGGCTGTGTGCTTAGGGTCGTTGTCTTGTTGGAAGGTGAACCTTCGCCTCCAGTCTGAGGTCCTGAGCACTCTAGAGAAGGTTTTCATCAAGGATCTCTCTGTACTTTGCTCCGTTCATCTTTCCCTCGATCCTGACTAGTCTCCCAGTCCCTGCCGCTGAAAAACAGCATGATGCTCCAACCACCATGCTTCACCGTAGGGATGGTGCCAGATTTCCTCCAGACGTGATGCTTGGCATTCAGGCAAAATAATTCAATCTTGGTTTCATCAGACAAGATAATCTTGTTTCTCATGGTCTGAGAGTCTTTAAGTGCCTTTTGGCAAACTCGAAGCAGGCTGTTCTGTGCCTTTTACTGAGGAGTGGCATCCATCTTACCATAAAGGCCTGATTGGTGGAGTGCTGCAGAGATGGTTGTACTTCTGGAGGGTTCTCCAATCTCCACAGAGGAACTTTAGAGCTCTGTCAGAGTGACCATCAGGTTCTTGGTCACCTCCCTGACCAAGGCCCTTCTCACCGGATTGCTCAGTTTGGACGGGTGGCTAGCTCTAGGAAGAGTCTTGGTGGTTCCAAACATCTTCCATTTAAGAATGATGGAGGCCACTGTGTTCTTGGGGATCTTCAATGCTGCAGAAATGTTTTGGTTACCTTCCCAGATCTGTGCCTCGACACAATCCTGTGTCGGAGCTCTACGGACAATTCCTTCAACCTCATGGCTTGGTTTTTGCTCTGACATGCACTGTCAACTGTGGGACCTTATATAGAAAGGTGTGTGCCTTTCCAAATCATGCCGCCCCAGAATTAGTGTAACTACTTCGAATTTAGTAAGCCTCCATCTTCCTTTCTATGAAAGAAAGTCTGCGTCGTCTAACACGGTGGGAAGCTCCACCAATAGGGCAACAGGACGCAAGTAGACTCGATCCTTGACCTTGACCTCCGCAGTCCGGATCCTTCCATCTGCACCTGGTATTGTCTTCACTTTCCGTCCGATGGGCCATGAAGCTCGTGGTAGCTGAGGATCAACTATCATGGCTACTTTCAGTGGCGATTTTAGCATGCCAATCTTGGTGGGGCAATTTTTTTTAATGTGAGATGCATGCCAGCAAAGCCACTACACAACACAACATTAAACAATACATGAATTGCACTATAACGGTGACAAACGGTGCCCACAAACTGTTAGGGCCTACATACTGTAAAGTCCCAACATCAGTCCCAACACCTTACCACTGCTCCACATGGCATCAGCAGAGCCTTGTCTTGCAGCGAAACAGTTCATTCAGCCTCATTTACTGCTTTAAAAAAACCATAGCTGACATAGCTGACTTGCTTAAAACAATGTGGTTTCTACTGACAATTGAGATGTACAAACTATGGCATAAGGGGACGACAAGGGGATAAGAGGCAATCTGTAATTTCGATTAAGACATTAATGAGCGAGCTAGGACGGATGTAGTCAATATAACTATTTGTTCAGCACTTTTGAAATGTACAACGACAGAATTCAGAACATGGGTCATTTTTACAGTGTTTTCCCTATACACCAAGTCAGAACCGTAGGATAAATAAAAGGGGCATATAAGCAGACAATATTCGATGATTACAAATAAAATCAAATCAAAGTTTATTTGTCACATGCGCCGAATACAACAGGTGTAGACCTTACAGTGAAATGCTTACTTACAGGCTATAACTAATAGTGCAAAAAAGGTATTAGGTGAACAATAGGTAGGTAAAGAAATAAAACAACAGTAAAAAGACAGGCTATATACTGTAGCGAGGCTTTAAAAGTAGCGAGGCTTCATTCAGACACCGGTTAGTCAGGCTGATTGAGGTAGTATGTACATGTAGATATAGTTAAAGTGACTATGCATATATGATGAACAGAGAGTAGCAGTAGCGTAAAAGAGGCGTTGGCGGGTGGTGGGTGGAACACAATGCAGATAGCCCGGTTAGCCAATGTGCGGGAGCACTGGTTGGTCGGCCCAATTGAGGTAGTATGTACATGAATGTATAGCTAAAGTGACTATGCATATATGATAAACAGCGAGTAGCAGCAGCGTAAAAAAGAGGGGGGGGCACACAATACAAATAGTCCGGGTAGCCATTTGATTACCTGTTCAGGAGTCTTATGGCTTGGGGGTAAAAACTGTTGAGAAGCCTTTTTGTCCTAGACTTGGCACTCCGGTACCGCTTGCCATGCGGTAGTAGAGAGAACAGTCTATGACTGGGGTGGCTGGGGTCTTTGACAATTTTTAGGGACTTCCTCTGACACCGCCTGGTGTAGAGGTCCTGGATGGCAGGCAGCTTAGCCCTAGTGATGTATTGGGCCATACGCACTACCCTCTGTAGTGCCTTGCGGTCAGAGGCCGACCAATTGCCGTACCGGGCAGTGATGCAACCAGTCAGGATGCTCTCGATGTTGCAGCTGTAGAACCTTTTGAGGATCTCAGGACCCATGCCAAATCTTTTAGGTTTCCTGAGGGGGAATAGGCTTTGTCGTGCCCTCTTCACGACTGTCTTGGTGTGTTTGGACCATTCTAGTTTGATGTTGATGTGGACACCGAGGAACTTGAAGCTCTCAACCTGCTCCACTACAGCCCCGTCGATGAGAATGGGGGTGTGCTCGGTCCTCCTTTTCCTGTAGTCCACAATCATCTCCTTAGTCTTGGTTACATTTCTCTAAAACATGTTATAGGCTACATGTGCACCATCAAGTCAGAACAGTAGGGGAAATTAAGAGGTGAAAATATACCAAATTATTAGGGTGAGGCACATGGGCTACTAACAGCTTACTACACAATATACACTTAGTATTACTTTCTTAGCTATAGTATACTCTCCCTGGCATATTACATAATTTATGCAGCAGCATACAATACATTTTTGGACTCACCTTGTTGTGCTATTGCTCACTTGAACAGGAAGGTGGCGCGGCGGTCCTTCGTGGGCAAATTTTATCATCAAACTTTGTTATCAAAGTCTGGCATTCTCTGGATTGATGCTTTCAAGACAACTGGGAACTCGAACAAAAAACAAGGTTGAATCATGATGACGTCAGTGATCTTCTGGTCGTAGCTTTAGAAAGAGGCCCGAGTTCCGATTTATAATTCAGAGTTGGATGAAAGTTCAAAACGTATTTTCCAAGTCGTAGCTCGTTTTTCCTGAGTTCCCAGCTGTCTTGAACTCACAGTTAGCCACTGATTCCTTACAAACCACTCATTGTTGAATTTGCGATTTCCAACTTGTTGTGTAATGTTTATGTCCAATGGCCAATGAGCACCGATACGTTTTATCTATAATTTCTCTTCATTATTTCTCTTCATATGACAAGGATTAAAAAGGATTTGCCAGTAGATTGTCGACTTGATTCATGATGATGACTGCTAGCTTGCTAGCTAAGATTTTGAAAGTTTGATGTTGACATGATCAGTCCAATCAAAGCTACTGCAGATATAATGTGATTTGAGGTAATTTTATCTGTGGTCAATGACCTTGAGCCTTCTTGAATGGGCACTTCTAATGTAACTATATTGCAGCACCCAAGGGGCTTGATTTTTCAAAATCTCCACATTTTCTGCTGTCTTGCCACACTGCCACAGAAAGCACTGAGCTAGGCTGAAACACCTGCATTTTGGAGCTCCTTTACTCAAGAAAATCATGTTTGTATGCGGCTTTATTAACTCAATGATATATATATTTTCCCCCATTGTTTGCAAACTGATATGTGACAAGTATTAAAGCCAAAATAACATGCAAAACAGGCAAGCTCCCCCCCAAAAATGATGGGTCGCCACTGGCCACTTTATACAATGTTGGTAACCCATTGTAAGAAGTGATAATGCCCTTGAAGCCGGTGTTTGGAGGATATATTGGCACGACTTGGTCTCGGGCATAACAACACCCGTGCCAATATATCCTCCAAACACCGGCTTCTCGGGCATTATCACTTAATTAAAGAGCACCCTTGTGCTCAATTCCACCCTGTGGTGACATGGCAGAGTAGCCTACTATGCAGTCTGAGTTGGGAAGAGGAATAGCCTTGTGTAGGACTGTCTGTCACTCAGACTGCTTGCCAACACACTCCATAAATGCTTTTACGGTTTTTAATTAGTTTATTGTCATTTATTTATGCAAGTCTACAAATGCGAGGAAAGCTTTGATTTTACGTTAATGTCTGCTTGCCTCACTGAACCAAACAACAGGGAAGAATAAATATCCTCTCATTTTATACCTAATAGCTGGAGTGGTTTATTTCCGCTGAATACTCTGGGCAGGAATCCAGCCTTTAATTTCATGGATGGTTGTTCAACAATAGGGAAGAGATTAACCGTGCACCTACGTCAATACACACACGTGAGAAAAAAGTTGGAGGGGTAAAAAGGTGAAAGTCAAACTCAGTCAATACTGATTAAAGACAGCTAAGAAAGCTTTATTGAAGTTTCACTCCCTATTGATGTACTTGCTCTTACTTTACAGAAGGCCCTTTGATACATCTCTGCTGAGTGCATATGAACAAATCAACAACACCCACTGAATGAGAAGCCAAATATACCTGTGTTAATGAATCTTCATAAGCACTTGTGCACCATGTTCTGAGATGTCCATGTCCCCATATCTGCTAATGAAGCGGACTGGGAGGGGAAGGGAGCCTTCTCTGCACAATGTCTCTGACCATGTTCCAGCATCATGTTAATCATTAGCCTAAATAGACTATTTTAATGCACTGTGTTGAAGTGTTTGTTCTGTGTTTCAACTATGATATCACTAAAAAATGATGAAAAATACATCTAGGTTATGATAATGACAAGAAACATTGTTGCTATTAAAAATAATTATAATATATTTATATTATAATAAGTAGTAGTGGTGTTATCATGACTCTCATGCCACAGGGACTTCTATTAGTAGCGACGCGCTGCTGCGCTGACAGAATGATTGACATTTCATCGCGCGCTCTGTGCGCCGCACCTGTTTTAATCCCGCAAGACTGGAAATCCGAAGCACAGCACACAGAGAGTCGGCCGCGCACAGGTTACAGATATACACACTCCTCATCCACATTTATAGGATATACTGAAGTCAGGGAGTCGACAACGTGGGAGAGCAGGAACACTGGTCAGGTTATTCTTGTGCCTGCACCCAGCCGGAGATGCCAGGACTTTACAGCCTTTTCGGCATCATGTAGGACAGGATGAAGCCCTGCACACCCGTGTTGATTAGGAGGAGGGAAGTGGACGGAGTGACAGATGCTTCCTTGACCAACTCTTCAAATGTTGATGACCGAAGGATGGAGAAACAGACCTTGGTGACAGCTATCAGTTTGTCCATGAGCCTGGCGTCACTGGTGCTTCTCATCACCGCTATCATGACTGACCACTGGTACGAGACGGACACCACACGGCACAGGCAGAACTGCGACCAGTTCGGGCCGGACGCCAACGAACACAAGAACCGGTTGATGCCCATCTATCACCTGCCCCTGATGGACAGCAGCAATCCTCGGAGGAACCAGGCGCTGCTCCGAGCGATCCACGTCGGGAGTAGAGAGGAGCTCCTGGAAAACTGGAGGTCCATTTTGGGAATGGGAATTTTAGAAACGGAATGCGGGCGCCCTATTTTCTCCACTTACTCTGGACTTTGGAGGAAATGTTATTATCTAGGAAAGGACAAGGACATCGACAACCTCATATCCAAGGGTAAGAGATGCTGTGGGGAATTTGACCCCGGGCCCAGTGCGGTGCAGTGAAACCGCATCCCTTGGAGATATTACTTAACATCTGACCCAATATATAGGCCTATAACTTTCCTGAAAGAAATAGTAGGCCTATTTGTAAATGCATTTAATGCTGTTCAATGGTCATTTCAATTAATGATAGAATACATCCATTGATCCTTGAAGAAAAGAGTTTAGTAGGCTACAACTGACTTAAACACATTATAACCCAAAATGTAGTTGTTTTTGTTGTAATTTCAGTGTATGTAAACAAACGATGTATAGCTTCAAAACATGTTTTAAACTATCATGTTGTCCTCGGAGATTCTGTGTGGGTCTAGCCCATCTGTAAGCCATGGTTGTGTATATTTGTGTCCATAACAAATCTATTAATTCGGATAACCACTATGGCCTATGTGTGTAGACAGGTTGCATGCGTGGTGGAGTGTGTCCACCATACAGACCTCAGAGAAGCTCTCTGATCTGATTAGTTTCAGACTGCATCTGTCAGAAATCTGACCTGACACAAAAGGCATTCTAGGAAGTGTTGGATGTGTTCAATATACATTATATTTCTATGATCCATATCATTTGCATGAGGATAGAACGTGATATCAATATTAATATATGTGAATAGATTAACGGGCGCCTTCTGTACATAACATGCTCTGAACTCAATCAATTGGAAACTTGCTCAAAAGCTCGAAATCGTGGATTTGAGTTTGGTCAGCTAGGGTTCTCAAATAAAAATGTAGTATACCAATTAATATAGTGACAATGGAAATGTCAGTAGGCCAACTTTTTGTAATATTGGTATATAGTTTGCAGAAGGGGAGCAGGTCAGATCCCTGCCATACTTAATGCAACAATTCTACTGAGTTACAGTTAATATAGGGAAATCAGTCAATTGAAATAAATGAATGAGGCCCTAATCTATGGATTTCACATGACTGGGCAGGGGTGTAGCCATGGGTGGGCCTGGGAGGGCACACACCCTCACCACTTGGGAGCCAGGCCCAGCCAATCAGAAATAGTTTTTCCCACAAAGGGATATATTACAGACAGAAATACCCCTCATTTTCATCAGCAGTCCGGGTAGCTGTCTCAGACGATCTCACAGGTGAAGAAGCCTGATGTGGAGGTCCTGGGCAGATGTGGTTACACGTGATCTGCGGTTGTGAGTCTGGTTGAACGTACTGCCAAATTCAATAAAATGTCGTTGGAGGCAGCGTATGATAAAGAAAATAGCATTCAATTCTCTGGCAACAGCTCTGGTGGACTGTCTTGCAGTCAGCAAGTCAATAGCACGTTTCCTCAAAACTTGAGACATTGGCGGCATTGTGTTGTGTTACAAAACTGCACATTCTTTTGTGACCTTTTATTGTCCCCAGCACAAGGTGAACCTGTGTAATGATCATGCTGTTTAATCAACTTCTTGATATGCCACACCTGTCAGGTGGATGGATTATCTTGGCAAAGATGAAATGCTCACTAACAGGGATGTAAACAAATGTGTCCACAACATGTGAGAGAAATAAGCTTTTTGTGCATATGGAACATTTCTGGGATCTTTTATTTCAGTTCATGAAACATGGTAGCAACACTTTACATGTTTCGTTTATATTGTTGTTCAGTACACATCACTCCAAAACATGTTAGTTATCAGAGATGTAGTAGACCTATTTGGGTTGGTGCGGCATTTCCACGTTTGGCTTTTACTAGTCTAGAGGAAGTAAAATCTGCCATCTTGTGGGTAAAATTCTAACTTACAGCCTCTAAAACCCTATTATGAAGTCTGTTCACATGACATGTGGGTCTGCATATCAAAGTAAACCTTAACGTGTATGTGACTATACTATAGCAACTAATTATATAGAGTTAAGATGCTAGAATAAATCATGGCATGAAAGTGAAAGTAGACCCCTTGGGCTTTATACAGTCTAGAAACAGGGGAGTCTACTTAATGAATGACTACAGCTTTTCTCAACACAACTGGCCTTGAGAAACACTTGCCCTTTTCTATATTTTGGCCTTAACCTGATACACATTAGCTTCACACAAGTTATGTCTCTGTGCAGGTATAGCCCAGCGATGCACCATCATCAAGTACCATTTCTCCCAGCCCATACGGCTCCGCAACATCCCTCTCAACCTGACCCGCACCATCCAGCAGGACGAGTGGCACCTCTTACGTAAGATCATTTTCTCATTATGAAGGAGGTTCCCTGATGGGCCTGATTCATTCAGACATCCTATTACTCTCCTACTACCTTCCATTCAAAAGGAGGGCATATATTAATTTACATGAATTACATTTAGCTGACACTAGAAAAGAGAGGGGTTACAGAGAGGGAAAGTGTGTGCTCATCCTCCTCTTCCTGATGTCAGACCTGCGGCGGATCACAGCAGGGTTTCTAGGCATGGCGGCAGCCGTTCTGTTGTGTGGCTGCATCGTGGCGTCTGTCAGCTTCGCCTGGGAGAAGTCTCTCACTCAGCACGTCTCTGGGCTGCTCTTTCTCATGGCAGGTACTGTTACACCCCCCCCCCCTCCCAAAAAATCACCTGATTGTGATAGTTCGTTTTCTTAAACAACTGATTTGTCTCTCACATTCTCCTCCTCTCTTTGCGGTCCCTCTTCCTTCTAAGGGATCTTCAGCACCATCTCCCTGTGTACCTACGCGGCCAACGTGTCCTACGACCTAGCCAGGGTCCCTCCCTTCATCTACGGGCTGCCTGCTGACGTGGAGCATGGCTACAGCTGGTCCAGCTTCTGTGCCTGGCTCAGTCTGGGGCTGACGGTGGCGTCTGGATGCCTGTGCACCACCTTCCCCATCCTCAGCTGTAGCAGCAGCAAAGCCCAGCAGGGCAAGGCTGCCCCCAACGCCGGTGTCTGACACACACCGTGTGGCGTTTGATATACACTTTGCTGTGTGTTACACACACACTGAGCTGCAGCAAGTGCTTGTAGGAAGAAAGAGTCTAATGTCTGTGTCCGACACCCCCCTTTACTGTGTCGGACACCCCCCTTTACTGTGTCAGATACCCCTCTTACTGCATCTTTCACATCAACTCTGAGCCGCAGCAACAGTCTGCTGACCAAGCCCATCCCCAGACATCTGGCTGACACTGCTGCAGCAGGCGCCTGGGACTAACATTGACTCCTACGTTTTCAGGGTGAAAACCCTTCTGTGCTTCTACTAGACCCTGCATCTAAATCTAGGTTACCTCCATGGAGCAAAACATCCTGGAATTATGGAAGTATTGAACCATCAATGTTAGCTACACCCCTGCATTCAGGCTTTGTCTGGGGCCTTTATGCAATTATGTCTGTGATTCAGCCTACTGCTACATTTCCACATTATATTTTCTATGTGTGATCAGAATTCAGTGTCATGCAAGTAACTGTCAAATCACTGGTGGGAAAACAGAGGCCTTGACGTGTCATCAAATGATAGAAATTTATTTGAAAGGAAAAAAAACTATAGAAAAGAGGATAGAATTTATAGAAAGATGTGGCTCAAACTGACATTGATATGTACTCTGACCATAATGGATCAAGCAGAATATACTTAGAATAGCAGATTTCTAACCAAAATTGTAAGCACATCCATCTGTGGATATTCATTAATCCTCTTATCAATGACACATACCAAACCCCTGTGCATACGCACCTAAATCCAAGTCAACATCCCCCCCATCAATGGATATCAACCCTTGATCCTCCCAGTGGAACCTAAGCTGAGTGTATTTACCTTAGTCTCAGTGGATGTATTCTGTAATCTAATCCCAGACAGTGTATAATTGTTGGATGTGAGTTGTGGTCTGATTGGGTAAATAGAGCTGCAGAATTTCAGACTCCTGTGAAGTGAAACTGAGGAACTCAAGAACTATGCATTATTTCCTTCCACCATTAACAAAGTAATTGGAATTATAGAATAAAAGTAGTAACAAAATTGGGTTTGATATTCTATGACATTTATGCATTTTTCTTCATTTTGTGGTAGTACAGTACACGTTGGTAAAATTCTAACCATGCCAAATTGATACAGTGGTTTTCTGTGTTTCACAGGTGGTATTGTCTTTGAAGTGTGTGTGAATGTTTCTTGAATCCAGTGTATCCAGCTCCTAAAAAGTCTCACTCAGGCTCCACTATGCAGGGGTTGAGTGTGTGTATACAGTCAGGCTCCACTATGCAGGGGTTGAGTGTGTGTATACAGTCAGGTCCACTGAGTGTGGTAGTAGCAGTCACTATCTTGACATACTTGTGAATAAGAGCGTCTATAGCTCCCAGGCTCACTCTGTGGTAGCTTAGGGGCTGCAGTGAGGGGAAAAGGCTTGGGGTATGGGAGGGGTCCACATCACCTCCTAATCCCACCCCAGTCCCCTCTCCCTGGGTGTGTGAGGTTACTGGTCTGGGGGTCATGCTTTTCTTCAGCAGGCAGGAGAGCTGGGGACTAAGCAGCAAAACCAGGGTCCCACCCACACGGAGAACTCTGAAAAAACATGCATGTTTGATTGATTAATATAAATCAATCAATAAGCAATTCCTTTCTCAACTTTTGCTGTATCCTGAATGTTTATTTGAGCAATTATGAAATTGGGATACGTGATACTACAGTTAGCTAAATACAATACCTTTCCATCTCTCTCACAATCACTGGAAGAGAGGCAGCCATGTCAGTCTTGGTGCCAAACTTCTTCCCAAAAGGGACGTCACAGACAACGACATCCACACTACAGGAAGGCAGTGGAATCTCTTCACAGAAAGGAGGAAAACGAGGAGGAATGAATTAAATCAGGAAATCATGCAGAATCATTTACTGCATTGTGGGTAAACAAATACCATAATGCCTACAGTATATCAGGGACAACTGCTACATGTATTAAAACACCTACTTTGATCTACAGTACATACGTCAGAATTAAGCACATTTTTATGAAGTCATACATGAGAAATGGTCATAAACGGCATACTTCACAATAACTCATGTGTAGTGGATTGGCATTCCTACCCTTGGATGATGCCTGCAGCAGCTGCACCCTATCCCCAAACTTTGCAAACTCCACATTCTGATCAGCTTTCACCAACTGAGACTCATCAATGTCCAGACCCAGGAAAAAGGCATCCTGTTTGGAGAAAAAAACACTATGAATTTCTGAACAAAACAACATATATTTAAGTGGAATTATACAAAATGTAATGGAATTAAAAAAGGATCAGCATGTTTACAACTCTTTTCTGTCAATTACATCCCCTAACTACATTCACATCAAAAAGCTAACACAAGCATCCCACATGACATAAAATTCAAATGGGATCAATATAAAAGGTTCCCTCAGAAGACTCACCTGATATTCATGTGCAGCTTCCAGTAGAATAGTTCCCACTCCACACATCGGGTCGATCACACAAGAGCCAGGCTGGTTGAGAGAAGAGAGAGAATACATTCAGAACACACCAGGCCAAGCGACGGTGTGAGAAGAGAACTAAATATTTGGTCCTTTTGATGTTAGCACAGAACCTCAGAACACAACCAAACATCAAAGAGAGGAAGATGAGACCAAACACGTGAGCTGGAGAGAGGAACTCCTTCCGTGCCACGAGGTAGCTACAGTACCTTGATGTCTGACAGAGAGGCCATGGCCCAGGCTATAGTGGATCTCAGCCCAGTAGTCTTCATATAACTCCGGTTGGCTAAAGGAAGCCTGGCGAGAAAGAGGGAAGCATACACTATTAGACATAGTCAACCAGAAGAGATATCCAGAAGGAAATAGACATTGAATACAGTTGTCGACACAGAGGGCAAGAACAGGTTCTGATCATGTCACCAACCTGAGGAGAGGTATCCCGAGGACACAGTGGTCATCACTCATATACACATTCACCTACAGAGGAAACACATGATATACAGTGCATTCAGAAAGTATTCTGACCCCTTGACTTTTTCCACATTTTGTTACGTTACAGTATTATTCTAATTTGATTAAATTAATTACCTTCACACAATACCCCACAATGACAAAGCGAAAACAGGTTTTTAGACATTTTTGCAAATTTATAAAAACAAAACAAAACGTATTTATATAAGTATTCAGACCTTTAGCTATGAGACTCGAAATTGAGCTCAGGTGCATCCTGTTTCCATTGATCATCCTTGAGATGTTTCTACAACTTGATTGGAGTCCACCTGTGGTAAATTCAATTGATCGAACAACGATTTCAAAAAGGCACAAACCTGTCTATATAAGGTCCCACAGTTGACAATGCATGTCAGAGCAAAAACCAAGCCATGAGGTCGAAGGAATTGTCCATAGAGCTCCGAGAAAAGATTGTGTCCAGGCACAGATCTGGGGAAGGGTACCAAAACATTTCTGCAGTATTGAAGGTCCGCAAGAACACATTGGCCTCCATCATTCTTAAATGGAAGTAGTTTGGAGCCACCAAGAGTCTTCATACAGCTGGCCGCACGGCCAAACTGAGCAATCGGGGGAGAGGGGCCTTGGTCAGGGAGGTGACCAAGAACCCTGATGGTCACTTTGAAAGAGCTACAGAGTTTCTCTATGGTGATGGGAGAAACTTACAGAAGGACAACAATCTCTGCAGCAGTTCACCAATCAGGCCTTTATGGTAGTGGCCAGACGGAAGCCATTCCTCAGTAAAATGCATGATAGCTGCTTGGAGTTTGCCAAAAGGCACCTAAAGACTCTCAGACCATGAGAAACAAGATTGTCCAGTCTGATGAAAGCAAGATTGAACTCTTTGGCCTGAATGCAAAGCGTCACACCTGGAGGAAACCTGGCACCATCCCTATGGTGAAGCATGGTGGTGGCAGCATCATGCTGTTGGGATGTATTTCAGGGGCAGGGACTGGGAGACTAGTCAGGATCGAGATGATCGGAGCAAACTAAAGATGAACGAAGCAAACTACAGAGAGATCCTTGATGAAAACCTGATCCAGAGCGCTCAGGACCTCAGACTGGGGTGAATGTTCACCTCAAGCAGCACGACACAATCTCCTTCGCATAGAGTTGATCAGGCTGTTGATTGTGGTCTGTGGAATTTTGTCCCACTCCTCTTCAATAGCTGTGCAAAGTTGCTGGATATTGGCGGTAACTGGGACACGCGGTTGTACTTGTTGACCCAGAGCATCCCAAAACATGCTCAATGGGTGACATGTCTGGTGAGTATGCAGACCATGGAAGAAAATCAAATTTGATTTGTCACAGGCGCCAAATACAACACCTTACCGTGAAATGCTTACTTACAAGCCCTCAACCAACAGTACAGTTAAGAAAATAGAGTTAAGAACATAGTTACTGGGATATTTTCAGCTTCCAGGAATTGTGTACAGATCCTTGTGTACAGACATGGGGTCATGCATTATCCTGCTGAAACATGAGGTGATGGTGGCAGATGAATGGCACGACAATGGGACTCAGGATCTCGTCACGGCATCTCTGTGCATTCAAATTGCCATTGATAAAATGCAATTGTGTTCATTGACCATAGCTTATGCCTGTCCATACCATAGCCCCACTGCTACCATTGGGCACTCTGTTCACAACGTTGACATCAGCAAACAGCTACGTCACACGTGGTCTGTGGTTGTAAACCCGGTTGGACGTACTGCCAAATTCTCTAAAATGACACTGGAGGTGGCTTATGGTAGAGAAACAAACATTCAATTCCAACTTTACATGTTGCGTTTATATTTTTGTTCAGTGTATTAACAGTATAGTATACATGCCTGACTGCATAATATTTAAATAGACTTTGACACTTGGCATGGTCAGACAAAGAAATATGAGAATCTCCTCACAGGTTGTGGTAATCATCCAATTATGGTTATGGCAAAATTAATATAACCTCCAGATTAACTCCATGTTAGGGTGATGATCATGTATGGTTAACATTACCTCCATGTTAGGGTGATGATCATGTATGGTTAACATTACCTCCATGTTAGGGTGATGATCATGTATGGTTAACATTACCTCCATGTTAGGGTGATGATCATGTATGGTTAACATTACCTCCATGTTAGGGTGATGATCATGTATGGTTAACATTACCTCCATGTTAGGGTGATGATCATGTATGGTTAACATTACCTCCATGTTAGGGTGATGATCATGTATGGTTAACATTACCTCCATGTTAGGGTGATGATCATGTATGGTTAACATTACCTCCATGTTAGGGTGATGATCATGTATGGTTAACATTACCTCCATGTTAGGGTGATGATCATGTATGGTTAACATTACCTCCATGTTAGGGTGATGATCATGTATGGTTAACATTACCTCCATGTTAGGGTGATGATCATGTATGGTTAACATTACCTCCATGTTAGGGTGATGATCATGTATGGTTAACATTACCTCCATGTTAGGGCGATGATCATGTATGGTTCATATTACCTCCAGATCTGGTTTCCTCAGGTCCACTCTCCAGCCCAGCTGTCTGCTCGCCGCTGTTCCAATGATCCTACTCAGATCCTAGACAGACAGACACCATCAAACAGGACAGAGTCAGAAATTCCTCTATCACCTCATAACAAAAACACAATAACCTGAAACCTACCAGACTAAACACCTGTTCTTATATGCATTTTGCTTCATAGGTTGAAGTTCCATTAAGAAGTAAAGATGTGACAAATAACTTCTTTCCTCCAAAGTGCATACCTGGGGAGAGAAACGTCTGGACAGGGCTCCACTGCACCGACAGCTCACTCTGAAAGACACTGTGGATGTCTTTCTGTCACGGCTGCCTTCTATACGCTCCTCTTCAACTTTGTCCCCTGCAACACAGTTTACACTTCCAGAGTCTTCTGTTGATGAAATGTGATCCTTGTGTAGTCCTAATTCTCGTCTCTCTCCCTCTAGTCCCAGCTTCTGTGTTCCAATTGGTTCGTTACAAGTTGACCCCTCAACACCACTCTCTTTCTCCTCCTCTCTCTTCCTCTTCCTCCCTGGTAGGGCCACGCTCAAGGTACAGTCGCTTCTCATCATCAGGTCTCTCTGCAGGCATCTCCATGACAACACAGCTCTGGTCCAGTCACTTCCATCACCCATGAGCCTTGACTGGATACCAGATGGTGTTTTAGCTGAGTGTGACAGAAAAATAAATACAGTAAAAATATTCCTGTGCAAACCATTTAATTGCAGCTTCATACTATTAATCAGAGGATAAATATTCATACAGACTATTTGGTAGGCTTACCTGTATGGGCCGAAAGGGGGGAGTGTCGCTTTAGAAGTAGAAACAGCCTCTCTGCAGATTTCAGCTCCCTCACTTGCTTTATTTCAAAAGAGGTGGTGAAGAACACTTTTCCAGGGATGTGATCCACCTAAACAACACACATTATTTAGTGCAAACTAAGAATTCCCTAACATATAATCATGTCAACAACATGAAATTACCACTTGTTAATAAGAAAAGATTAATACAGAGCCAGGATTTACGATTGGCTTTTTCCAAGCAGCCAACCTATGCAATATGCATGTGCAGTCAGCGGCCTGGCTTCCAGCTAGTTAAGAGGAAGACCATTTTATATAAACGGTATTACTTTACTGGCTAGTGTTTCAAATAAATTCATTGCACATTATTACTAACGTTAGCTACACTAATACTGTAGCCTGCAACTAACTTATGTCTTGACTACTCACATCTTTGGCTGCAAGTTTGGTCTTCACCTCCTGAATCAGGAAAGGCTCCATGCCGTTCCCTGCTGTGCAATAGAACTGTAGAGCAGCACACTGACAATTTGAGTCGTTCATACTGTCGAGTTTAGAAATGCTAAGCTATAAAAGTCAAACTCGAAATCTCCATGCCAGTACCGATGTGGCTGCCATGTTGTTTTGTTTACACGGAAACGGAAATACCGAAAAGAGGCAGCTGGTTATTTCCGCGATGACCAGCAGAGGTTGCTTTAGCACTACAAAAGAGCCTCAATAACACAACTGACAATTGCTAGTTACCACAACCACAAAGTCATAAACCCCGCCTATTTCTAAAATGTATCAAAGTTATTTTAAATCTAACCTTAACCACACTGTTAACCTTATGCCTAACACTGACCTTAGATTAAGATCAAAAAGCAAATTTGTGTTTTCATACATTTTTACGATGTAGCCAACTTTGACTGTGGCTGTGGTAACTAGTGATAACCCTGAGAGTTGGGTTATAAAAGTGAATAATGCCAGGTAAGGAAATAGCACTTTACGAATGTTTCTGTGTATCATCCTTTGAATGTGCCAGAGTTGCTCATACCTTTTCATGTAGATTTGCATGATCACATAGAAGGCATCCAAATAAAATTTATCAATACTAAAATGGATGAACTGTTTGGGAGAGTGTTGTAAGTTGAGCCATTTTTTACATTCAGTATGACTCCGTCAAGGGAAATATAGTATTATTTCTAACAAAGATATCTACATAGATTTCAGGATGTTGTGGATTCCTGGAAATAAACATGACAGTTTTCAAAACATAGCTTGTGAATTTTTTTTTTTAAGTATCTTGGTACATCTTACCTCGTGTTTGGGGTAAATTGAAAATAAGCACAGGGTAAGTTGAGAGCCCTACACTTTTCTGTACTGTATTAAATATTACCTTTTGAAAACCATGTCTATCTTAATTTCCCAAACACAATTTAACACAATCACAACCATTTTTTTTGTATTTTAATAATTTTCTTAATCATCATCTTTTAACACAGGCTTAAAACCTAAAAACATTTGTGTACTTTTTTAAACACTTAGCATAGGCCAGGCCCTGGTGTTACCTCATATCCCAGCGATAATGCCTTGCATTAGAAAACACTTACATTGGCTAAACTTACCCCGTGGCCATTGGCTCAACTTACCCCAAGGCAAATATTTGAACTATATTAGCCCCTACAGTTACAAGGATGCACTTTCATGCTCGGGTTTAGGACTTCATGTTGAAGCTAATAAAGACCCCAACTGATGTATAGAACAATCTTAAAATTATCTACTTTGGTTTAGATACAAGCATCATGAAAACTCTAACACAATAAATTAATTTGACCTGATGCAAATCTGTTTTTTGGACCTAACTTGTTAACACTTTTTCCATGTGGTTTCTTCCTTTACAGACTACATGAAATGACGACCTCTTCCTAAATATTTGGTCAAATTATAAATGTTGTGTATTGTTTTCTAGAAACAAGGGGTGGCTCAACTAACCTTTTGGCTCAACTTACCCCAGTCTTCCCTAAACAGGCTTCCATAATGTCTCTGGCATTGAAAGCAATGATTATTTGGGGGAACTTTCTCTTAATCCAACTCTCAATCACCATGAACCTCCCTCTGTGACAGTCTTTGCTACAGCACAGAATGTTCCACTGACATTCGAGAACAGGTGTTCTGACATGCTGAGAAGACATGTGCATACTTGCATATTCAAGTGTTGTCATCTCTCTGAAATGTGTTTGTTTTGTTTAAATATCTAGGCCTACTTCCATAGTTCTGACGTGCATTAGATTGAATGAACACAACATTAGATTGAATGAACACGAAAAAATCACAATTTTGTGTCTTACAATAGAAGGACCCTTGTTGCAATAAATTCCTCAACCCTGATAGAAAGAGCTTCCCTGTAATTTATGGGCTATTAACACCGTAACATTGTATAACATTATTGTAAGGTTAACATTTGACAGAATTAGTTACAATTCGGTCAAAGTGAATTACTCTGAGGGATAGACCTATTTTTTTCTTGAAAATGTCTGACGAAGGCCCCTCTTCCTGGTAGAGAGTAGTTGACTTGAAAGTGTATCTCTGGGCACCATATGTAATATACACTGATTGTACAAAACATTAAGAACGCCTGCTCTTTCCATAAGCTGACCAGGTGAAAGCTATGATCCCTTCTTGATGTCACTTGTTAAATCCACTTCAATCAGTGTAGATGAAGGGAAGGAGACAGGTTAAAGAAGGATTATTAAGTCTTGAGGCATGGATTGTGTATGTGTGCCATTCAGAGGGTGAATGTGCAAGACAAAATATTGAAGTGCCTTTGAATGGGGTACGGTAGTAGGTGCCAGGTGCACTGGTTTGTGTTAAGAACTGCAACGCTGCTGGGTTTTTCACGCTCAACAGTTTCCCGTGTGTATCAAGAGTGGTCCACCACCCAAAGGACATCCAGCCTTGGACATCGAACTTGACACAACTATGGGAAGCATTGGAGTCAACATGGGCCAGCATCCCTTTGTAACGACACCTTGTAGAGTCCATGCCAGACAAATTGAGACTGTTCTGACAAGTTGAAGATGTTCTTAATGTTTTGTACACTCCATGTATATTAATAATGCCATTTAGCAGACACTTTTATCCAAAGCGACTTTCAGTGATGCATGCATTTTACCTACGAGTGGGTCCAGCGGGAATCAAACTCACAAACCTTGGTGTTGCAAGCGCCATGCTTTATCTACTGAGCAACACAGGACCACCATGTAACAATGGGTTATCATATTGTTGTCGTTGGATGGAAACAATCTTTTTTTCCCCGAATCACTGGAGGAGATGGTTCTAATAACAAATCTCTAATAATCGTGGCATGAAGTCATGTTCTATTTGAACAACACCAATTTCTATTTGAACATGTTCTATTTGAATTTGACATCTAGGCCATCTAATTCTTTTTAATTTCTAATTTCAGACTCTCTTCATCAGTGCGTAATATTAGATGTATCCATGTAGAAACGAAACATTAATACTGTTTCACGAGCTGCCATTTGAAATAATTAGCTTCACTCTTCTGGTTAAATGCTACATTGTTTAAAATGGTAGACCAGCCTTAGAACTGGCATGATCTATCGCTCTGCATTAACTTGTTTTTATTTTCTACGCCCCATAAAACAAAGAAGGGAACGGGGAGTACAGAGGACTAACTGGGAGAGTAGCTATAAGGAAACAACAGGGCAATCATACAACTTCATCGCCACGGCTAATTACTGCATATTAGTTGTAAAATCTTTATGCACTGTTAGGGGTAAATAAACTCTGAGTGAGATGTCTTCACTATAATGACATTGTTTCACTGATTAATTAATCCGCCATTTTGATAAGCAGAGTTAATCTCTTTGGGGCCTGTATTGTATGTCTGACTGGACACCAAGGGCCATACAAACCAATTAAATTTTATTTCGCTCTGAGCCTCATTCTCCAACATTACACTTCATCAAGCTATCTCAGTGTCTATCCCGGCTCTACTAACCACGTCCTAACCTGCCCTTTACAAGCTGTAATGTAGCCTCAGAGACTGGCTGAGACAAGACACACAACTCAGTCTCTCCCTCTCTCTCTCTCACTCTCTCTATATCTGACCATGTTTGAGTGTTTTAATACTGGGTCGCACTCCCCCCCACCCCTTTTGCCCTCAGAACAGCCTCAATTTGTCAGGGCTTAGACTCTACAAGGTGTCCCCATAGGGATGCTGGCCCATGTTGACTCCTATGCTTCCCACAGTTGTGGCAAGTTGGCTGGATGTACTTTGGGTGCTGGACCATTCTTGATACATACGGGAAACTGTTGAGCGTGAAAAACCCAGCAGTGCTGCAGTTCTTGACACAAACAAGTACTCCTGGCACCTACTACCATACCCTGTTCAAATGCACTTAAATATTTTGTCTTGCCCATTCACCCTCTGAATGGCACACATACACAATCCATGTCTCAATTGTCTCAAGGCATAAAAATCCTCCTTCAACCTGTCTCCTCCCCTTTATCTACACTGATTGAAGTGGATTTAACAGGTGACATCAATATGGGATCATAGGTTGCACCTGGATTCACCTGGTCAGTCTATGTCATGGAAAGAGCAGGTGTTCTTAATGTTTTGTATAATAATGTACGTTCCAACTATGACCATAGAGGAGAAAACAATGTGATTTATATTGTGCTTACTGAATGAAGTTAAAAGTCAGCTAGCCATTCAGACCAGCCTTACTGATTTAACCTTAGTTATTAACTACATGAGTGGTCTGCAGCCAGCTTTGATCCACTACAGTGTAAAAACACAACCCAATTATCTTCCTTTCATTACACTGAACAGTAATGGGATACAAAATAAAATAATACTATAACTGACACATTTGTGAAATGTATGGGCATTATTAATGCTGTAATTCCCTTATTCTTTAGTTTGACGGTACATTTTCTGAAATGTTAAAAATCTCTTGAACTGTCGAGCAGTACAGTATATCCGCAAAACAACTTGCATGTTGACTCAGTGGGTGATTTACATTCAAAGCGGGGGCCTTAAGAGGCATAATCAGTTGAAATGGCAGTAAATGGCTAGGTGTGAGTGTACCCAGAGTCTGGGTAATGACTGAGCACATTCATTGTGAAGGTGAGTGACTCATGTTGATTACAGGGTCTGAGCCAATTTCCATGCTCGGCTTCCTGCTAAGCGGCTTTTGTATTGCACTGCCTCCCCACTTCATGTTCACATGGAAATGAGACCTTTCACTTTGGTGTAGGAACCGAGAGAGAGAGAGAGAGAGAGAGAGAGAGAGAGAGAGAGAGAGAGAGAGAGAGAGAGAGAGAGAGAGAGAGAGAGAGATATATATAATATGACATTTGTAATGTCTTTATTGTTTTGAAACTTCTGTATGTGTAATGTTTACTGTTAATTTTTATTGTTTATTTCACTTTTGTATATTATCTACCTCACTTGCTTTGGCAATGTTAACACATGTTTCCCATGCCAATAAAGCCCCTTGAATTGAATTGAATTGAATTGAGAGAGAGAGAGAGAGAGAGAGAGAGAGAAGACAGCGAAGACGTGACAGCGATGCACAATACCAGAAGGATTTGGGAAGGGAGTGTTTGCAGAGAGACCAGACACAAAGAACCATGTGCGGCTGTTCATGTTTGTAGAACAGGTTGCTGTAATGTCACCATTGTCATCCAGAGGGATGGTATCATTGCTACTGCTCAGATCATACCCTCTGATCTAGTGTCTACCATCTTGAAGTTCCTTACTCTAGTATTGCTCTGGCCTTTGCACATTCAGATTGCTGTCATTATCACCACTGCTAACGTAGTGTAATATAGACAATTCCCATCAACTGGATGAGTCACCATTTATAGTTTGGTCTGGTGGAAATTATCCAACTGACTCAATTATGTAGATGCGTAAAAATGATCTTGTAGATCATGTAATAAACTACATGTATCAATCTGACTCCATTACTATGTGAATGCTATAGGCCCATACTCATATCCTGTGGGTATAGCCAAGGTTGCGAGCCTTGTCTCACCACTCAAAATAATACTATAAAATGCACGTGTCTAGGTTTACCTTTATGCAATTATTAGAGGCTAAGGAACAAAGCGCTAATATATTGCAATCAATGTCCTAGCATTAAATGATTGAGTTCACCTTAGCTCCAGTGGAGGCTCCTCAGAGAAGGAAGGGGAGGATTATGAGTGATTATGACAACTTCCGGAGGACGTCCTCCAACCTATCAGAGCTCTTGCAGCTTGAACTGACATACTGAAAGCATAAGCTACAGCTAGCTAGCACTGCAGTGCACAAAGTGTGGTGAGGAGTTGACTCAAAGAGAGAGAAAGACAATAGTTGAACAGTTTTGTACAAATTAATTTATTCCAAAATGAAGGAGAAGCAAGAGAGAGAGATAGAGAGAGATTTCATCCTTTTTTCCCGTTTCAGTTTCACTTACTTAGCTAGCAAATGCAGCTGTCTAGTTTAGCCTACTTAAACACCCTGCTCAAACAAAGGAATGCTATGTTAGCTAGCTGGCTATAATTATCCAACTCAACACTGGAACTCTTTCAAGTCAAGGTAAGCTTTTGGTTTGACTAATTTATTGCCACCAGAGCCCGCCTGTGTAAGTGCTAAACTGCTTAATGACTGTGCACTGTAACGTTACTGCATGATTGTAGCGGGTTTACTAATGCACTAGTTCTATTAGCTATGTTGACTATGACGTTACTTTAGCTAATATGGTGACAATGGTGTAGGCTGTGTGTAGCGGTTATGATATGGTTTGGCTTGGAAAGGTTTTTTCACCTGGTCACATACAGCTGATGTGTTGTCCATTGAAGTCCACAAGCGAAGGGAAAAGGTGAGAGGAAGAGAGCGCATAGATGTGAGAAGAAATACAATGTGGCTGTTATGAATGTGAACTGTGTTTACATGTGATCTCAGGTGAATTCATTTTTGCATATTCTGTTGAAAAACGTTTCTTAAACGTAAGCAAACGGAACAAAACGTGCATAACCATACCTGAATTTGTCCAATAGAAACTCTCGTTTGCAACTGTTGGAGTAATGATTACACTCGTCATCAGCTAGATACAGGCAAGAGTGTGCAAGGCGGTATTGAATGTGTCACTTTTTATCCTGTGTCACTGTCTGTCACCCAGCAAAAAACTTTTTTTTTTTCAAAAGTAGTGCACTGAGCCTTTAACAGTCCTTTATTAGCGGAACGATATAGCTGTCTGCAGCGCCCAAAACAATGACAATTTCTCTCAACCAGTGGCATATGGGCTTTTTAGGGGAACACTGATGTCGCCCTTTAATAAGCAGTGCCTACTTTATCAAACACAGGGGCACAAAATACTTTGCTTGTCCATTCCCAGCACGCCTCTTCAGGGTGCTGTTGGAGAGACTCATCTCTGCAGCGCTCCACCAACGTTCTGTCAAAAGAATCATCTAACATATCATGTAGTAGATATAGGATATGGTAGAAAGAGTATGTGGCCTTTTCTGTAGCCTACAGGCTGGGTTATAAAATGTATGACAATGTAATGAGCCGGACACTTTTTACATCATGCAGGTTTCTCCAATCAAATAGCTTAACATAAATGGCGCTCAATCAAATTTAAAAAATGCTGTCATGTTAACAAACAACATATTCTAACAACAGGACAGTTCAAAGTAAAATGGACAATATGGAATGGACAATAACCATTGTTGTCCAGGAGTTTCACCCCATTGTTGTGATCAGTGGTTTCAAGTTTGTAGCCTATCCATCAATTTTTGACAAGCTGATCATAGCGAAAAATACATTTCTTCTGCATTTCCCGCTGTGTAGCCTAAACATATTTCAAATAGGCTCACGATAACTCCTGATAAAGATGGGTAGCTGATACTCAGAGCTTCAATAGCCAAATTGATTAGTGACAGGAATCAGGACTAATAAAGCCAATGGCCTGTTTTACAAATGGTGGGCATACCACATGGTGGCAGAATGGCGAGGACCGGCTCTGAATCCAGCCACTATTTATCGTTGAACTCAACGGGTTTTGTCTGGCTAATAGCCTACAGAAACAGGCTGCAATATTCAAGGTAAATTAAATCAAATTATATCCAACTTGAGAGACTCCCCTTGTCTCCTGAAGTCCTCCTTTTTTGTGTGCAAATGTTTTCACCGTGACCTGTATATCCAGGTTACGGCCCCGACTGTTTTTTATACTGAGTATTGACAGTCTTCCTGAGACATTGTGCATTATATGTCTATTGCGCTGCACACAATTTAAACTTAGTCTTGAATGATGCATGCCAAGATATACCAGAGATACGGGACTGTTGATGTTATTATATATATTATCCACAAAAGTAGTGCATTGGGCCTTTAATATTATTGTATTAGCGGACCATTATAGCCGTCTGCAGCGCTGGCAAAACGTTTTTCCAGCATCCAATATTTAGTTTTGAACTGAGTACCAGCATAAAAGTGGTTCAATTCCTGCAGTGTTAACACTACATGAACAAATCTCCTCCTCCAAAAAGGTTGTAATGTATCCCTTGGTAAGGTCCGAGGCCACGAGGAGCAGGCCCGAACCTCACCAACAAACCTGGTGTGCTTCCAAACACGCCTTACACAACAATTAGTCACTTATCACCAGGGATCCAGGAGGTAATTAAGGCACAATTATCATGCAATTAAAAGGTCATTTGATACTGCACCACATCAGAGATCTAGTGAATGGGATTTAATAACACTGAGGGTGTCACGCCCTGACCTTAGAGATCCTTTTTTATGTCTCTATTTTGGTTTGGTCAGGGTGTGAGTTGGGGTGGGTATTCTATGTTCTATTATTTGTATTTCTATGTTTTGACTGGGTAGGGTTCTCAATCAGGGACAGCTGTCTATCGTTGTCTCTGATTGAGAACAATACTTAGGTAGCCCTTTTTCCCACCTGTCTTTGTGGGAAGTTGACTTTGTTTATGGCACATAGCCTTTAGCTTCACGTTTTGTAGTGTTTATTGTTTTGTTCGGCGTCTTTTCAAATAAAAAGAAAATGTACGTTCACTACGCTGCACCTTGGTCCAGTTCTTTCAACGGCCGTGACAGAGGGCGGAACATTAGCCCCTGCTCAAGTCTGTTCTCTTGATTGTGATGGATCTGAGCCTCTGCTGTGGTCTGATGTCTGTCGCATACAAAACCCTTATTATGTGACAGTTTGGCAGCCTTCCCCAGTAATGGGCTTAGACCCGACAACCAGGGCCTCCCTTAAGTAATGATGGAAGGAAAATGTGCTCCAACTTCAAAGCAAGGCAAAATCAACAAAATACCGAAATATTCTTTCTTCAACGAGAATGTTCTCTGTCACTTTTTGCCTGTATGAAAAATAGATTTACTGTCATGTTTTTATACTGTTTAAAGCCCACACAGCCTTCTGCCTTTCGCACAAATGTTCAATGTCTTCAGATGGGTCAAATAATAACCTTCTAATGTCACTTTGTGTACTTACCCTTCAGCAAGAAAAACACTGAGCCAAAATGACCCAAACCATCAAAAGACAATAACATTTGAGAGAGAGAGAGCTGTTTGGTGCGTATTTAACCACCATTGTTTCTGAAATGTCATAGCAATGATATAAACGCCATTCCTACTGTTGCTGCTCTTCTCACTATGAGAGATTGCTTATAGTTTCCTAGAATATACCCGTGGCTAGATCTTTTACTGTAATGTGAACCTGTCACGTCTTGATTCTCGACCACTACCTCCGGAGGTCGAGCACGACACTCGCTCGACAGTTGCCCCCCTCCAAGCAGGGCAGTGTAAACAGAATTGTCTCATTGAGCACAACACTCCCACAATAAAAACAAAAGGCAACAGTAAACATGTCGTCCCCCACGAATGATGCAGAGTGCACCAATGATGACATATAGCCTATATTAAACTGTTTACAATGTAAAATTTCCTCCAGAAATGAACCCAATAACATATTGATTAAAAAAGCTATATCGTTAGAGCCTGTACATGGTCCATATGATCAGGCAGTTGTGCTATTTCAGCAGTAAACATGATCACCTGTCTGATGCAGCATGGTGGCTACATGGCTGAAGCATGATCACCTGTCTGTTGCAGAATTGTGGCTACATGGCTGAAGCATGGGATTGCTCCTCTGCATTGTTTACCACAATGGGCTAATCATTAGCTAGATCACATACTCTAAATATGATCATGTTGCTTGTTTAATGTCCTTAAAAAATTCCCACTGGCACTAATAAAATCATGTGATTTTTTTTGTGTGTTTATAATAGAAGCCTGCTGTTTATGCATTCCAATGGCCGACAAGATTCCCACAGTTACTTATTTGATATTCATGTCAGACACTCAAGATTGTAAAAAAAAAAATTGGAGTTGAGGAATACATTATACATCACTGACAAGCTGGGATCCCACTCTTTTCAATAATTGCAATCAAAACTGTTGTATTTTCCCGAGATTATATTTAGGAATGTTACGTAGTGACTGGGTTTATTAGAACCATAGACAGATTAGAACACATTTATGTGCAGCAATCAGCTGTGTGAGGAGTTGTGGCTCTCTTGCCAACAACAGTTGATATTCAGTTTATAAATAAAAGACATAGCTCATGAACAGCATCGGAAATTAATCTGTTTTTTAGCTCTTAAGGATCCGCCCCTTTTTTTCAATTTTCGCCTGAAATGACATACCCAATTTACAGGCAGTTGCCTGTAGCTCAGGACCTGAAGCAAGGATATGCATATTCTTGATACCATTTGAAAGGAAACACTTTGAAGTTTGTGGAAATGTTAAATTATTGTAGGAGAATATAACACATTAGATCTGGTAAAAGATAATACAAAGAAAAAAAACTGCATTTTTTTGTACCATCATCTTTGAAATGCAAGAGAAAGGACATAATGTATTATGCCAGCCCAGGCGCAAAATGGGCCTACTTGGTTTATTAATACATTTTCAAATTCATAATTGCGCACTCTCCTCAAACAATAGCATGGTATTCTTTCACTGTAATAGCTACTGTAAATTGGACTGTGCAGTTAGATTACCCCCCCCCCCCTCATGATAAATCGAAATTTAACAAAAGAACACTCTTTTTTTTAAAGAGGGGTGGGGGGGGGGGGAAGAAATCCACAAAATTTGTGAAATAAGCCTTTATTACACCTGTATTAGCTGAGAAAAATTATCCTCAGCACCAGGACGTCCCTTACTGAGGCGGGGCTCATTCGAGATTGAGAGCAAATCTGTTTGAAAACAAGTGTGACGCGTCAGACAGCAGGAAGATTGTGAAGGATTAAATACAAATATTGGACTACATTTTTTTCTTATTCTGTTATGGAGTTTGAAAATGTACTGCCAAGTGGGCAATATGAAAACTTGATTAAGTGGCCCACCAGGCCCGGTGTGCTCAGCAGATGTTGCCGGGCCAGCAGGCAGCCCTTAATGTCGAGTCCTGCAGTCTCTAGCTAATCCATTCCCTGTATTCCATGTCATGTGCCAAAGACAAAACGCCACCTGCTGGAGAAGATAGATTTTGGGCACAGTTAGCCCTCTCGCTTCGCCTCTTCCTCTCTTGTGTGACTCACAAATATACGTTCATTACTATAGCTCCCGCCTTGGGACAATCAGTGTAATTTTGTAAATGCCGGATCTCTATGGCAAGACGCATCATTCACTCAAATTATGTCAAAATCGGGTCAGTGGACGGACAGACGGAGAACCATCCACAGTCCCCTCTCCGATTTCATTGTGGGGGACAATAATACATTGTAATAGCAGAGCAATGTTTTTGAAACCGCTGAAATATATGTAAATTTTCCTAATATTAGAGACTGAGTTTTTACCTGAAAGTAAGAGCCGGTTACTCTGAAATTGACGCTGTAGCTTTAAGGGAATCTCAACACACCATCATTTTATTTAAAAGAAGACAGGCAGGTAGCAACTCGCCAGTGAATTTACAACTTTTTAAGTCACTGTTTTCCATGTAATGATTTGCATGATATTGGTGAAATTAAGCATGGTTTGTTCTAAGGTAAATTGTTCAGCTAACTTAGCTAACGTTAGTACGTTAGTATGTGAGGAGGATGCAGACATTTTGTTTAGCTTGCTACCAAGCTCTGTATAATATGAATGACACTGTATGATAACTTTACTGTATTTTTACATTCGTATGAGGGGTACATTTTTACAATGTATGAGGGGTACATTTTTACAATGTTACTTGAGGAATCAAATGTTATTAGCTAGCTAACGTTAGCTATAGTTAGCTAGCTGCTGTACCACGCTGGCTGTGTTATTGTCTTCAAACTAAATTAGTGTATGGGCAATTAAATAGACCATTTAGATGTCTGTACATGCTTGTGAATTGTTGCATTATTCAAGAGTGTAATATGGTTTTGTTGCATTATTCAAGAGTGTAATATGGTAGATGAAAAGTTGCTCGCATAGCTAGTTGAATAGTTTACACGCTTAATTACTGCCTCTGATCTGGCTGACTCACTGAACACAAATGCTTTGTTTGTAAATTATGTCTGTGTGTTGGTGTGTGCCCCTTAAAATTATGCCTCTGGTTTGCTTAATATAAGGAATTTGAAATTATTTATACTCTTACTTTTGATACTTAAGTATATTTAAAACCAAATACTTTTAGACTTGTACTCAATTAGTATTTTACTGGGTGACTTTTACTAGAGTCATTTTCTATTAAGTTATCTCTATTATTCAAGTATGACAATTGGTTACTTTTTCCACCACTGATCAGAGGGCACAAATCAACTCAAAGAAGGCAGCAAAGGAGGGATGGAGGGAGAGAATGGGTGATGCGCTGAGTCAGAGGCAAACAGGCCTCTCAGTCGTGCAGTTGAGTGTGTCAATGTTTCTATTGGCTCGCTGCTCTGACTGCACATGTGCACGAGTGTGTGATAAGATGTCATGAACATTGCACATAAAACTGGTGAACAATGGTTGAGTATTGGTTTAGCATACACTAACACTATACACTAACACCATACACTAACACTGTAATGGATAGTTTGACTGCATTCACTATGAAAACTGAAGTCATGGTAAAATAAAACACATTACACGAGTACATGACTCAAAGTCCTTGTCCCATTTTATAAAGTTAAAGAAGGGAAATGTGTTGGAAGCCCTTGGACCATTTTATAAAGTTAAAGACGGTCAATGTGTTGGAAGCCCTTGGACCATTTTATAAACTTAAAGAAGGGAAATGTGTTGGCAGCCCTTGGCCCATTTTATAGAATAAAAGGCTCAATGGTTGCTCGACCTTGCAGTATTCAGTAGGGGGAGCTCTAGATTTTCCACTGCCCTAGTTTCTCTCCCTGTTGTCTTGGATTTAGTGCTGCAGTGTAGAAAATCGGGCCACTGTCTGCCATATGAGCTGGCTGCTGGATACAACGGTAAGGAACACGTTCCCCGGTAAACGCCTTACAGTAAGGGAAGAGCCCAAAGCTAAACGAACGCAGTTGATATGTGAAGTGTTGTTTGATTATTTGTAAAGTTTTTTTAATGACATGGTTATTCATACTGAGAGAATGGCGATATGATGAAATCAACTTCCTTTCTGTGCACTGTACGTGATCCTGTTCATAATTATTTTTATTGAATGCTTTTTAAAAACGTTTTTAAAGCTTTTACAATGTTTTAGCACGTAACCAATTGCTTTATAAAGAGACGCATACAAATCATCTCACCACTTACACTAGGCTAAGGATTACAATGAATTTAGGCTACTCTATAAGGAGGACAGTTGTTTACATGGCATGTACAGAGGCATAACTAACCAAAGGTTAACCTGAGGTTAATTAATAATTTCAGACTAGACTGAAACTGAAAGTGTGTCTCAAATGTATACTTTATAAACTGTGTAATAAACACTGTATGATAAACACTCAACTGTGTTTAAGCTTTCTTCTCTATGTCTTCCACAGGCTTTTTTCTCACCTGCACTCACAGCAACAACACACTCGCCTGCCCACCCCCAGATATCCTGACGTTCATCATGGGGCAGCTGTTGGCCTCAGAACAGGAGCAATCGGAGGCTCAGGTTGCTGTTGGCTCTCTGCTCTACTCCGCCATGTTGGAGGCCGGTGCTCTGCCTGATGTTGCCGTCGACCACTATCTGCTAGCTAATCCAGAGAGCCTGGACTCCAGGGCCCACCTACAGGACCACCTCCGCCAGCTGCAGGGGCATGTAGGGAACCGGGCGCCCACCTACCTGAAGGAGCTGATCAGCCGCCTGGTCGCTTTCTCTGACGAGCCCAAGGTGGCAGGCCTGGTGGGCTTGGTGGTCTCCATGGTGATGGAGACGGCATACGCCTCGTCCAGGGGGTCAGTGAGGTCGAGGGGTTGCCAAGTCGAGGAACGGCGAGCGGAGCTCCAGGACGTTATGGAGGAGTACCTCAAGCGCTGCCGGATGCACTTGAAGGATGAGCAGAAGCTGAGAGAAGACACCCAGCGTCTGGAGGGCCAGCTGAGCTACTTGCTGACCCAGCTGAAGAACACCATGCTCAGGGAAGGCCCCAGCTCCAAGGCCCTGAAGCACTGGGCCAGCGGCGCCGCCTTTCACACGCAGATGCTGCTGCACCTGACCAGGCTAGAGCAGAAAGGAGACCCGCTGGTCGTCCAGGCTGCAATGGAGCAGTACCAAGAGGACTTCAGAGAGATTCTACCTGCGTACAGATGCTACAAAGCCAGTACGGTGACTGTGATAAAGTGTAGGGGAGGGCTGCAGACCGGGGAGGATCCTCTGACTGAGGGGAGTGTGACTGGGTTCACTGTGGTGGATAAAGAGTTAGGGAGGAGTGTGAGTGTTCCCCTACCTGAGGACGCTCCCCCTGGCATTGTCCTGATCACTTCAGATATGTGTGCTCAAGCCTATTTAGAGCGACTGTTCTCTCCACAAGGCCCCATAGCAGAGCTGGAGAGGTACTTTCTCAACAGCAGAGAGAGTCTATGCATGAAGTTGATGGTACAAGAACCAACGGACCCCAACGAGAGGCTGAGCATAGTGGAAACAGAACCCCTAGACAGAAGATAGCACATGTTCATGTTGACTTTCATACAGGCATAGGCAAGATGCACAATCCACGGAACTGAACGAACTCTCTTGAATAAAATGTGCATTTATTGTATGTATGATCAAATGTTGAATCATATTCTGGTTTATTCATTGCTAATGTTCTCCTATGAATTTCTGAGAAAATATATTATAAAAGCACATGAATAATTCCTTCCCACGCAAATCAATTGTTATAATGCGAGAAACTAATTGTACAGACACAAATGGCAAAAGTAGCACAGTTCACAGTACTTAATTGTCTATGGTATTGAAAAGGATGCTGGAGTTCAGTTTGCAGGTTTGAATTGATTTCTTCGTGCTTTGTGGAAGTGATTCTTTCTTACTTTGTCCTCACTTTCAGTTCAATAACCTTTTCTACAGCTTTGTAGAGTGCTCGGAAGCAACAGCTGATTCTTTGAAAATAAACTCTTAATGGTCTGGCTGCTGCCATGGCTGAATGTGTCAAACTTTATCGAGGCCTGTCAAATTGAATGCCATTTGAGTCATACTTCATTGCTACAATTACAAGTCAAAGTGAGCGACGGAGCTGCTCTCCTAATGCTACGTGATTAGTGTGATTAGTACTCTGCACTTCTACACTTTCCAAAGCTCTCTCTTTTATTCTCCATCTCTTTCTCTTTTCTCCTCCCTGCCTCTCTCTGTCACGTAGCATTAGCTCTCCCCGCCATGTTAGGTGGGCCTGTGAGCCAACACTGCCAGAGGAACAGAGTTGGGCTCTGTGATGTCACTCTGCGCTGACCTGCCACCTTTAACACCCTACTCTGACATCTCAGCCACTCTTACTATAACTCAACCCTCCATTTCAGAGTTAGTTACTTAGAGGGGGGAGGGAAGCTACAGGACTTTTAAACTTAGCACCCAGCAGAGATACCCTGTGGTGTCACATGTAATGTATAATGTATAATGTTTCTGAAAGGCCAAAGGGTGTGTTTTTGTCATTATAGATAGAGTCACGCTCCGCTGCAGTAGCTATGTCTTCTCTTAGTGTTAGCAGAGAGGGGTGTGTGTAGTGTTATCCATCTGTCCTCGGGGTATTCACGCACACACACATACACACCTGCTGGATGCTTATCCCTTAGCTTAGCATTCTGACCCCCCCATGGTAATGATGGTGGACTAGAAGATGGCACTGGGCCTTCTGCCGCACCCTGCTGGTCTCCCTAGGCAGCCTCCTACATTAACAATGTTCCGACATACACATGTGCACAGATACAAGAATCGGTTGGTTTAGGTGGAAATGGATGTGCAGGAAATCCATCCAGAGCCATTTCCGTTTGTGCCCTGCTACTAACACTGTTGTACAGACACCCTCTCTGGACAGAGTGACTCATTCCAGGCACAGCCACACAACCTTTGGCATACAACCATGACTTATTCAACATTTTGTTGTGTTACAGCCTGAATTCAAAATTGATTAAATATTCTCACCCATCTACACACAATACCCCAAAGTGAAAACATGATTTTAGAAATTTTTGCAAATCTATTGATAATGAAGTACAGAAATATCTCATTTACATAAGTATTCACACCTGAGTCAATACTTTGTAGAAGCACCTTTGGCAGCGATTACATTTGTGACTATTTCAGTGTAAGTCTAAGAGCTTTCCACACCTGGATTGCACAATATTTGCCCATTATTCTTTTCAAAATTCTTCAAGTGCTGTAAAATTGGTTGTTGATCAGGTCTTGCCATAGATTTTCGAGTAGATTTAAGTCAAAACTGTACCTCTGTGACTCAGGAGGATTCACTGTCTTCTTGGGAAGCAACTCCAGTGGAGATTTGGCCTTGTGTTTTAGGCTATTGTCCTGCTGAAAGATGAATTCATCTCCCAGTGTCTGGTGGAAATCAGACTGAACCAGGTTTTCCTCTAGGATTTTGCCTGTGCTTAGCTACATTCTGTTTATTTTTTTGTCCTGAAAAACTCCCCAGTCCTTAACGATTACAAGCATGCCCATAACATGATACAACCACCACTATTCTTGAAAACATGGAAAGTGATACCCACTAAAGTATTGGATTGGATTTGCCCCAGACATTACACTTTGTATTCAGAATAAAAATGTTAATTGCTTTGCCACATTTTTGTCAGTATTACTTTAGTGCCTGGTTGCAAGCAGGATGCATGTTTTGGAATATTTTTATTCTGTACAGGTTTCCTTCTTTTCACTCTGTCAATTAGGTTAATATTGTGGAGTAACTACAATGTTGTTGATCCATCCTTAGTTTTCTCATATCACAGCCATTAAACTCTGTAACTGTATGAAAGTCACCATTGGGCTCATGGTGAAATCCCTGAGCGGTTTCCTTCCTCTCCGGCAATTGAGTTAGGAAGGACACCTGTATCTTTGTAGTTATTGGCTGTATTGATACAGCATCCAAAGTGTAATAAATAACATCACCATGCTCAAAGGGATATTATTTTAGCCATCTACCAATAGGTGCCCTTCTTTGCGAGGCATTGGAATACCTCCCTGGTCTTGTGGTTGAATCTATGTTTGAAATTCACTGCTTGAATGAGTGACCTTACAGATCATTGCATGTGTGGGATACAGAGATGAGGTATTCATTCAAAAATCATGTTGAACACTATTATTCCACACAGAGTAAATCCATGCAACTTGTTATGTGACTTTTTACGCAAATGTTTACTCCTGAACTTATTTAGGCTTGTCATAACAAAGGGGTTGAATACTTATTGACTCAAGACATTTAAGCTTTTCCATTTTTAAATAATTTGTAAAAAAAGAAAGAATCTAAAGCATAATTCCACTTTGACATTATGAGATATTGTTTGTAGGCCAGTGGCAAAAAAATTCAGGTAACACAACAGAATGTGGAAAAATTCAAGGGGTGAGAAAATTTTCTCAAGGCTCTGTAGATGTTTTAGAAAGGTTGTAAGTGGCTTTGCCATACGTTCACAAGATCACATCCCTTCTTTATATTTTGGTTAGGTCGGGGTGTGAATAGGGTGGGTACGTTAGTTTTTGTATTGTCTAGGGTTTTTGTAGGTCTAGGTGATTTGTATGTCTATGGTGGCCTGATATGGTTCCCAATCAGAGGCAGCTGTTTATCGTTGTCTCTGATTGGGGATCATATTTAGGTAGCCATTTTCCTTTTGGTGTTCGTGGGTTCTTGTTCTATGTTTAGTTGCCTGTCTGCACTACTCATATTCGCTTCACGGTTCATTTTGTTTGTTTGTTCAGTGTTCGTTCTTATAATAAAGAAGAACGTACGCTTACCACGCTGCGCCTTGGTCATCTCCTTACAACGGCCGTGACACACAGTTCACTTTCATAGCATCCACATACAAACAGCATGATCCCTTTGATTGTTGTATAATTTCTTCTCGCATCTACACGCTCTTCTCCTTTTACCTTTTCCCTTTGTTTGTGTACTTCAGTGCACAACACATCAGCTGTCTGTGACCAGGCGAAAAAACATTTCCAAGCCAAACCTTCATATCATAACCGCTACACACAGCCTACGTCGTTGGCACCATATTATAACGTCATAGTCAACATAGCTACTAGAACAGACGTGTAAGTAAACCCGCTACAATCATGCAGTACAGTGTACAGTCAGCAATTAGTTTAGCAGTTACACCGGTGGTCCCCGGTGGCAATATATTAATACATCCAAAAGCTTACCTTGACTTGGAAGTGTTCCAGTCTTGGATAGCCATAGCCAGCTAGCTAACATTGCATCCCTCTCTGTTTGAGCCTGGTGTTTGAGTAGGCTAAACTAGTTATTTGCATTCACTAGCTAAGTAAGTAAAAGTGGGGGAAAAAATACAAAATATCTCTCTCTCTCGCTCTCTCTCGCTCTTTCACTTCTCCTTCATTTTTAAAACATGTATTTGTTCAAAACTGTTTAACTATTGTCTTTCTCTCTCTTTGAGTCAATTACTCACCACATTTTATGCAATGCAGTGCTAGCTAGCTGTAGCTAATGCTTTCGGTACTAGATTCATTCTCTGATCCTTTGATTGGGTGGACAACATGTCAGTTCATGCTGCAAGAGCTCTGATACGTTGAAGGACATCCTCCATAATTACTGTGTAAGTCTATGGAAGGGGGTGAGAACCACGAGCCTCCTAGGTTTTGTATTGAAGTCAATGTACCCAGAGGAGGACAGAAACTAGCTGTCCTGCGTCTACACCTTGGTGCTACCCTATAGAGTGCTGTTGAGGCCACTGTAGAACTTTATTGCAAAACAGTGTGTTTTAATCAATTATTTGATAACGTGAATATATTTATCTAAAAAGGATAACTTTTTAAATGTTTAGCTATTTTAATTTTTCTGAAATTCACTGACGATGGTCCTCCCCTTCCTCTCCTGGGGAGCCTCCACTGATACCCAGAGTAACATTTGCGAGGAAGGAAAATAATTCATAGCGACTACAGCATTGCCATTTTATCTGCACCAGCATTGGGTATTTTCTCTGCAGTGGACACCTGCTACTACAACTGTACCAGGTTCATACTAATGTACCTCCCCTCCTCTCAGTCTCCCCTCCGGCTCTTTGTTCACTGTCACTCATTACATTCCTTTAATCTCTCTCCCTCTCTCTCTCTCTCTCTCTCTCTCTCTCTCTCTCTCTCTCTCTCTCTCTCTCTCTCTCTCTCTCTCTCTCTCTCTCTCTCTCATAGAGAACATTTACCCTCCAGTGACACTATGGGTTATGGGTAACTGCGGTGGTGGTACATATGGTAGTATATTTTACTGTATGACTCTAATTTCTCTCCCTCTCTTTCTCTCTCTCTTTCTCTCATTTCTCTCTCTCTCTCTCTCTCCCTCTATTTCTCTCTCTCTCTGTTTACGTTCATTTCCATGTAAATTGGGTCAAATAAAAGCTAAGAGTCTTTTTTATTAAGACATGCATACATTTATTTTTTATGTACAAGTACCATATCCGTTCCGCTTCTTTTTTCCCCAAAATGTATAAACACAAAAAAACTGAAACAAATTCAAACACAATTACTGTATGTCTGTTAGGAAATGTCACACTCCTCTAGATGGTCAATGTGAGGTTTACAGATTTTGTCAACCTTGTATTTCTTTTGCTTAATTTGAATAAATACACAATCTAATGGAATGTAACTATACTGAACAAAAATGTAAATGCAACATGCAACAATTTCTAAGATTTTACTGAGTTACAGTTCATATGAGGAAATCAGTCAGTTGAAATGAATTAATTAGGCCCTAATCTATGGATTTCACATGACTGGGAATTCAGAAATGCATCTGTTGGTCACAGATACCTTTTAAAAAATGGGCCTCACAATGGGCCTCAGGATCTCGTCACGGTATTTCTGTGCCTGCCCATACCATAACCCCAGTACCACCATGGGCACTCTGTTCACAACATTGACATCAGCAAACCGCTTGCCCACATGAAGCCATACACGTGGTCTGCGGTTGTGAGGCCGGTTGGAGGCGTCAACAGTGAAGAGGCGACTCCGGGATGCTGGTCTTCTAGGCAGAGTTCCTCTGTCCAGTGTCTGTGTTCTTTTGCCCATCTTAATCTTTTCTTTTTTTTGGCCAGTCTGAGATATGGCTTTTTCTTTGCAACTCTGCCTTAGAAGGCCAACATCCCGGAGTCGCCTCTTCACTGTTGACGGTCTCATGAGACTGGTGTTTTGCGGGTACTATTTAATGAAGCTGCCAGTTGAGGACTTGTGAGGCATCTGTTTCTCAAACTAGACACTCTAATGCTCTTGTCCTCTTGCTCAGTTGTGCACCGGGGCCTCCCACTCCTCTTTCTATTCTGGTTAGAGCCAGTTTGCACTGTTCTGTGAAGGGAGTAGTACACAGCGTTGTACGAGATCTTCAGTGTCTTGCCAATTTCTCACATGGAATAGCCTTCATTTCTCAGAACAAGAATAGACTGACTAGTTTCAGAAAAAAGTTCTTTGTTTCTGGCCATTTTGAGCCTGTAATCGAACCCACAAATGCTGATGCTCCAGATACTCAACTTGTCTAAAGAAAGCCAGTTTTATTTCTTCTTTCATAAGAACAACAGTTTTCAGCTGTGCTAACATAATTGCTAAATGTTTTTTTAATGAGCATTTAGCCTTTTAAAATTATAAACTTGGATTAGCTAACACAACGTGCCATTGGAACACAGGAGTGATGGTTGCTGATAATGGGCCTCTGTACGCCTATGCAGATATTCCATAAAGAATCTGCCGTTTCCAGCCACAAAAGTCATTTACAACATCAACAATGTCTACACTGTATTTCTGATCAATTTGATGTTATTTTAATGGACAAAAAATTTGCTTTTCTTTCAAAAACAAGGACACTTCTAAGTGACCCCAAACTTTTGAACGGTAGTGTATATATATATACACTGCTCAAAAAAATAAAGGGAACACTTAAACAACACAATGTAACTCCAAGTCAATCACACTTCTGTGAAATCAAACTGTCCACTTAGGAAGCAACACTGATTGACAATAAATTTCACATGCTGTTGTGCAAATGGAATAGACAACAGGTGGAAATTATAGGCAATTAGCAAGACACCCCCAATAAAGGAGTGGTTCTGCAGGTGGTGACCAAAGACCACTTCTCAGTTCTTATGCTTCCTGGCTGATGTTTTGGTCAGTTTTGAATGCTGGCGGTGCTTTCACTCTAGTGGTAGCATGAGACGGAGTCTACAACCCACACAAGTGGCTCAGGTAGTGCAGCTCATCCAGGATGGCACATCAATGCGAGCTGTGGCAAGAAGGTTTGCTGTGTCTGTCAGCGTAGTGTCCAGAGCATGGAGGCGCTACCAGGAGACAGGCCAGTACATCAGGAGACGTGGAGGAGGCCGTAGGAGGGCAACAACCCAGCAGCAGGACCGCTACCTCCGCCTTTGTGCAAGGAGGATCAGGAGGAGCACTGCCAGAGCCCTGCAAAATGACCTCCAGCAGGCCACAAATGTGCATGTGTCTGCTCAAACGGTCAGAAACAGACTCCATGAGGGTGGTATGAGGGCCCGACATCCACAGGTGGGGGTTGTGCTTACAGCCCAACACCGTGCAGGACGTTTGGCATTTGCCAGAGAACACCAAGATTGGCAAATTCGCCACTGGCACACTGTGCTCTTCACAGATGAAAGCAGGTTCACACTGAGCATGTGACAGACGTGACAGA
The DNA here is from genome assembly GCF_016432855.1 of Salvelinus namaycush. Classification (NCBI taxonomy): domain Eukaryota; kingdom Metazoa; phylum Chordata; class Actinopteri; order Salmoniformes; family Salmonidae; genus Salvelinus; species Salvelinus namaycush. The sequence goes on from NC_052328.1 coordinate 28,124,799, forward strand.
GTCTGGAGACGCCGTGGAGAACGTTCTGCTGCCTGCAACATGCTCCAGCATGACCGGTTTGGCGGTGGGTCAGTCATGGTGTGGGGTGGCATTTCTTTGGGGGGCCGCACAGCCCTCCATGTGCTCGCCAGAGGTAGCCTGACTGCCATCAGGTACCGAGATGAGATCCTCAGACCCCTTGTGAGACCATATGCTGGTGCGGTTGGCCCTGGGTTCCTCCTAATGCAAGACAATGCTAGACCTCATGTGGCTGGAGTGTGTCAGCAGTTGCTGCAAGAGGAAGGCATTGATGCTATGGACTGGCCCGCCCGTTCCCCAGACCTGAATCCAATTGAGCACATCTGGGACATCATGTCTCGCTCCATCCACCAAAGCCACGTTGCACCACAGACTGTCCAGGAGTTGGCGGATGCTTTAGTCAAGGTCTGGGAGGAGATCCCTCAGGAGACCATCCGCCACCTCATCAGGAGCATGCCCAGGCGTTGTAGGGAGGTCATACAGGCACGTGGAAGCCACACACACTACTGAGCCTCATTTTGACTTGTTTTAAGGACATTACATCAAAGTTGGATCAGCCTGTAGTGTGGTTTTCCACTTTAATTATTTTGAGTGTAACTCCAAATCCAGACCTCCATGGGTTGATAAATTTGATTTCCATTGATAATTTTTGTGTGATTTTGTTGTCAGCACATTCAACTATGTAAAGAAAAAAGTATTTAATAAGAATATTTCATTCATTCAGATCTAGGATGTGTTATTTTATGTTCCCTTTATTTTTTTGAGTAGTGTATATATATTCTTTTTTTCTCCACTTTATGGAGTTAAGGTTAGTGTTAGGGGAAGGGTTAGCTAAGAGGGTTAAGGGAAGGGTTAGCTAACATGCTAAGTAGTTGCAAGGTAGCTCAAAAGTAGTTGAAAAGTTACTAATTATCTAAAATGCTAAAGTTGTCCGTGATGAGATTTGAACTTGCAACATTGGGTTGCGTTATACACCCACCCACCCTGACCAACCATACTACTTTTGTTTTTGCCTTAAGGAACCTTCCGTCTTTGTAACCATAACAAACATAACATATCACACTAATTTTAGCGTCCCAGATTTATGTTTACTATGTTACGTCTAATTTATGAGACCAGTCTGGGCTGTAACACAACAAAATGTGGAAAAAGTCAAGGGGTGTGAAAACTTTCTGAAGGCACTGTAGACTATGTCAATCTCGACCAACAGAAAATACACTCTTCCCTATCTTGTAGGCTTATCCAGTATCAAAGGCTTTTTTGGTGTTTTGTAACAGATGGTTCTTTCCATTCATCAAATGGCCACTGCACAATTTGGATGGATTTATTGATTGATCAATTTTATTTGTCAGTTAAAAAAATACATATACAAAGTACAACAACTTTTTAAAGGGATTTCACAATAACAGCTGGGATTTATTTCCATTATGCTTCCTATTTTCTTTTACATAAATACATGTACAATTCCATAAATACAGACACATTACAGAGAAACAGACAAAACAATGGTCGACCCCCAGGTGAGTATGGGGGGGGAGTTTAAGGACAATTCTTACAAGTTTGTTTTGGCTGGTAAGTAGCTTATTCTTGTCACAATCGTTGGAATAAATGGACCAAGGCGCAGCGTGCGTAGAGTTCCACATGTTTTAATAAATGAAATTCACCAAAACAAATACAGAAACAAACGAAACGTGAAGTATTGGAGTGCTCACAGGCACTACACAAAAACAAGATCCCACAAACAGGTGGGAAAAGGCTGCCCAAATATGATCCCCAATCAGAGACAACGATAGACAGCTGCCTCTGATTGGGAACCATACCAGGCCAACATAGAAAACGAAAAACTAGAATGCCCACCCTAATCACACCCTGACCTAACCAAATAGAGAAATCAAAGGATCTCTAAGGTCAGGGCGTGACAGTACCCCCCCCCCCCCCCCCCCCCGCCCCCCCCCAAAGGTGCGGACTCCGGCCGCAAAACCTGACTCTATAGGGGAGGGTCCGTGTGGGCATCCAGCCTCGGTGGTGGCTCCGGTGCGGGACGTCGACCCCGCTCCGCTCACGGATCCGCCAACTTAGGTGGCGACTCTGGTGCGGGGATCGCCACCGGAGGAACCGGGCCGTGGATCGTCGCCGGAGGAACCGGACCGTGGATCGTCGCCGGAGGAACCGGACCGTGGATCGTCGCCGGAAGCTCCGGACTGTGGACCGTCGCCGGAAGCTCCGGACCGTGGATCGTCGCCGGACGCTCCGGACCGTGGATCGTCGCCGGGGACTCCGGACCGTAGATCGTCACCGGAGGAACCGGACCGTAGATCGTCGCCGGGGACTACTGATTGGGAACCCTCGCTGAAGGCTCCGGACTGGGAACCGTCGCTGGAGGCTCCGGACCTTGGATCGTCTCTGGAGGCTCCGGGCCATGGATCATCACTGGAAGCTTCGGGCCATGGATCATCACTGGAGGCTTCGGGCCATGGATCATCACTGGAGGCTTCGGGCCATGGATCATCACTGGAGGCTTCGGGCCATGGATCCTCACTGGAGGTCTGGAGCGTAGAGCTGGCACAATGACCACCTTCGCACGGCAAGCGCGGGGAGATGGCACAGGACGCACTGGGCTGTGAAGGCGCACTGGGTACACAGTGCGTAGAGCCGGCACAGGATGTACTGGACCGTGGAGGGGCACTGGAGGTCTGGAGCGTAGACCTGGCACAACGCATCCTGGACAAATGACCACCTTCGCACGGCAAGTGCGGGGAGCTGGCACCGAACGCACTGGGCTGTGAAGGCGCACTGGGGACACAGTGCGTAGAGCCGGCGCAGGATGTACTGGACCCTGGAGGCGTACTGGAGACCAGGAGCATTGAGCAGGCACAACCGTCCTGGACAGATACCCACTTTAGCACGACAAGTGCGGGGAACTGGCACAGAACGCACCGGGCTGTGGACGCGCACTGGAGACACGGTGCGTAGAACCGGAAAACATGGCACCTGAACGGTGACCAACTCCACACGGTGAGTACAGGGAGTTGGTTCTGGTTCCCACTTTGGCTCCGCCAACCACCACGTGTGGCCCCCCCCCCATTTTTGGGGGAGGCTGCCTCTCGGGCTTCCGTCGTGGCCGCGAACCCCGGTGCCGTCGTTGTTGCTCCCTCGCTGCTTCCGTCTGCTCCCATGGAAGGCGATCCTTTCCGGCCAGGATTTCCTCCCACGTCCAGGATCCCTTCCCGTCCAATATATCCTCCCACGTCCAGGATGTCTGCTCCTCCTGGGCACACTGCTTGGTCCTGGGATGGTGGGATCTTCTGTCATGATCGTTGGAATAAATGGACCAAGGCACAGCGTGCGTAGAGTTCCACATGTTTTAATAAATGAAATTCACCAAAACAAATACAGAAACAAACGAAACGTGAAGTATTGGAGTGCTCACAGGCACTACACAAAAACAAGATCCCACAAACAACAGGTGGGAAAAGGCTGCCTAAATATGATCCCCAATCAGAGACAACGATAGACAGCTGCCTCTGATTGGGAACCATACCAGGCCAACATAGAAAACGAAAAACTAGAATGCCCACCCTAATCACACCCTGACCTAACCAAATAGAGAAAGAAAAAGATCTCTAAGGTCAGGGCGTGACAATTCTTTAGATGTTTGGGGCTGGTGAACCATGATGTGCAGGCATAATCAAAGTGACACTGGACTAGCGTACTTGCCAGAGCATGAGTGCAACTTTGGTATTAGAAGTGGGGGGCACATAACTTGACGAGGGGTCCTCCCATTTTTGGGGTCATCTAAAGCTCCTTTCCTGCATTTCTACACAATCTAATATGACCCATGGCCCTTCTAGCCGTGTAACGATCGTCGTAATGTGGAAGAGAGGAGGACCAAGGCGGAGCGTGATACGAATACATTCTCTTATTTAATGAAACGAAGAACACTTAAACAAACTTACAAAACAACAAACGAACGTGACGCTATATAATAAACAAGTGCAGATACAGGCAACTTATACATAGACAATAACCCACAACCCACAATACAAAACAGGCTACCTAAATATGGTTCCCAATCAGAGACAACGCAAAACACCTGTCTCTGATTGAGAACCATATCAGGCCAAACACATAGAAATAGACAAACCAGACATACAACATAGAATGCCCACTCAGATCACACCCTGACCAAACCAAAACATAAAACATACAAAGCAAACTATGGTCAGGGCGTGACAAGCCGTCTCTATCTAGAACAACAAAAAGTAAGCAAAAATGCCCAGAGTCATCAAGCTAGGTAAGAGATCATTATTATATGTATTTAAGTTATTGATAAGACTGAACTACATCAATGATAATTCAATAATCATTGTTCTGTTGCGCCTTTAACCAATAGCCTATCGAATGAACAACTCTTAAAAATAAAGTGTAAAGACATAACTTTTGATTGTCTTTATTAAAACATGCTATAAATCAAATTTCAGCCAGCCCGCCCAGCCAGCCCGAGCCGCCTGCACGTCCGACCCCCACCAGTCTAGTAAATAACTAACTTTTCAATTTTTTTATGTCTCAAGGGAAAGGTTTGGAAAACAAGAGTTTAATAAAAACACACTTAAACCTACACATTAACACACAGAAACAGTACGTCCTCAATATAATTCATATCATAGGCTAAATATTACTTTAGAGCTCCTTTGACTTGCACATAATATAGCTGGGTCACCTCATCCTGTCCCTAGGGGTACACGGCCCTGCAGCGCCGCAACCCAAAACACCCCACTCAGCTTTAGGATATTAGTTAAACATTAATTATTTGTTTCAGGTGTGTTAGGCCAGGCCAGAGTGACAACCAACAGTACGGCAGACCCCCAGGGCCAGGACTGAGCAGGCTAGCACCAATGTATTGCCTTAATAGGTATCACCCCTGACGTGGGCATGTTTTCATCCAGACCTTATGAAACTTGCACAGTACACCCATAATCCTCTAATAAATAAAATCTAGTGATACATAACTGTACATTTCTTCCATCCATTGTGGGAGGATAACCAACCTTCTAATTAAGGCAATGCATTTACTAGCTGCTTTAAATGCTAGGTTACACAGGTTCTTCTGATAGGTCTCCAGTATCAACATTTCCAAGCAAATCAAAACAGGGAGAAGGGAGAATCTGTAGACATGCTGAGATAAAAGAAAATACTCTTTGCCAGAATTCAGCCAGCCTTCACAAGACCACAGCATGTGCAAATATGTCCCTTTTTGTGCTTTACACCTCCAGCAGAATAATACAATTTCTGAGTGCATGATATTCAGTTTCACTGGCATATAGTACGTTCTATTGATGGTCTTAAACTGCAGTAATTTAAGTCTGAGATTATATGAAAATGACTGGGCATTCTAACACATCTGTATCCATTCATCATCATCAATAGTGTCTCCCAGGTCTTCCTCACACTTTGATTTTACATGTTTTGCTTGCTTGTCCAGTGTTTACTGCACAGAGAGAAAAAAGTGTTGTGTATGCAAAAGTTCACCTCTGCGCTGTCACAGACTGGTCTTCCCTGGCTGCCTGACCCTGATGAGACCCCTGTCACCATCTGATCCTCCTAAAATGAGGCGTGACCAAGAATTACCTTGGTGTACATTTATACATTATATTATCCAAGAATAGAATCAATGGTTCAATGATTGAAATGACCATTATTCCCAGATACTGAAAATGGCGCCGACAGAGATGGTAGCCTCGCTTTGAGTTCTTAGGAAACTATGCAGTATTTATTTTTTATGTATTATTTCTTACATTGTTACCACAGGAAATCTTAAGTCTTATTACATACAGCCGGGAAGAACTATTGGGTATAAGAGCAACGTCAACTTACCAACATTTCGAACAGGAATACGTCTTTCCCGAAGCGGATCTTCTGTTCGGACCACCACCCAGGACAATGGATCTAATCCCAGTAGCCGACCCAAAACAACGGCTCCGCAGAAGGGGCAGACGGATCGGCCTCCTGGTCAGGCTCCGTAGACGTGCACATCACTCACCGCTCCCGGGTATACTACTCGCTAATGTTCAGTCTCTTGACAACAAGGTAGACAAAATTCGAGCAAGGGTTGCCTTCCAGAGAGACATCAGAGATGGTAACATTCTCTGTTTCACGGAAACATGGCTCTCTTGGGATATGTTGTCGGAATCGGTTCAGCCACCGGGCTTCTCCATGCATTGTGTCGACAGAGATAAACACCTCTCTGGGAAGAGGAATGGCGGGGGTGTATGCTTTATGATTAACAACTCATTGTGTAATCATAACAACTTACAGGAACTCAAGTCCATCTGCTCACCCGACCTAGAATTCCTTACAATCAAATGCCGGCAATTTTACCTACAAAGAGAATTCTCATCAGTTATAGTCACAGCTGTGTACATTCCCCCTCAAGCGAACACCAAGACCCGCCCTCAAGGAACTTCACTGGACTCTATGTAAACTTGAAACTATATATCCGGAGGCTGCATTTATTGTAGCTGGGAATATTAACAAAGCAAATTTGAGAACAAGGCTACCTAAATTCTATCAGCATATTGATTGCACGACACGCAGGGCTAATACTCTTGACCACTGCTACTCTAACTTCCGCGATGCATACAAAGCCCTCCCCCGCCCTCCCTTCGGCAAATCCGACCACGACGCCATCTTGCTCGTACCGTTTCATAGGCAGAAACTCAAACAGGATGTACCAGTGACAAGAACCATTCAACGCTGGTCTGACCAATCAGAAGCCACGCTTCAAGATTGTTTTGGTCACGTGGACTGGAATATGTTCCGTTCAGCCTCAGAGAACAACATTGACCTATATGCTGACTTGGTGAGTGCATTTATAAAGAAGTGCATTGAAGATGTTGTACCCACTGTGACTTTTAAAACCTACCCTAACCAGAAACTGTGGATGGATGGCGGAATTTGCGCAAAACTGAAAGCGTGATCCACCGCATTTAACCATGGAAAGAGGTCTGGAAATATGGCTGAATATAAACAGTGTAGTTATTCCCTCCTCAAGGCAATCAAACATGCGAAATGCTGGTACAGGGACAAGGTGGAGTCGCAATTCAACGGCTCAGGCACGAGACGTATGTGGCAGGGTTTACAGGAAATCGCATACTACAGAAACATAAACAACCATGTCACGGACACCGACGTCACGCTTCCAGACAAACTAAACACCTTCTTTGCCCGCTTTGAGGATAACTCAGTGCCACCGTCGTGGCTCACTAACAAAGACTTCCCCCCCCTTCTCCATGGCTGACGTGAGTAAAACATTTAAACATGTTAACCCTCGCTAGGCTGCTGGCCCAGACGGCATCCCTAGCCGCGTCCTCAGAGCATGCGGAGACCATTGGCTGGTATGTTTACAGACATATTCAATACTCCCTATCCCAGTCTGTTGTCCCCACATGCTTCAAGATGGCTACCATTGTTCCTGTTCCTGAAGGCAAAGTTAACTGAACTAAATGACATCCGCCCTGTAGCACTCACTTCTGTCATCATGAAGTGCTTTGAGAGGCTAGTCAAGGATCATATCACCACCACCTTACTGGCCACCCTAGACCCACTTCAGTTTGCATATCGCCCCAACAGGTCCACAGATGACGCAATCGCCATCACAATGCACACTGCCCTATCCCATCTGGACAAAAATATTACCTTTGTAAGAATGCTGTTCATTGACTACAGCTCAACACCATAGTACCCTCCAAACTCATCATCAAGCTGGAAGACCTGGGTCTCAACCCTGCCCTGTGCAACTGGGTCCTGGACTTTCTGACAGGTTGCCCCTATGTGGTGAAGGTAGGAAACAACATCTCCACTTCGCTGACCCTCAACACTGGAGCCCCACAAGGGTGTGTGCTCAGCTCTCTCCTGCACTCCCTGTTCATCCACGACAGTGTGGCCATGCACGCCTCCAACTCAATCATCAAGTTTACAGATGACATAACAGTAGTGGGCTTGATCACCAACAACGACGAGACAGCCTACAGGAAGGAGGTGAGGGCACTCGGAGTGTGGTGTCAGGAAAACAACCTCTCACTCAACATCAACAAAACAAAGGAGATTATCGTGGACTTCAGGAAACAGCAGAGGGAGCACCCCCCTATCCACATTGAAGGGACAGCAGTGGAGAAAGTGGAAACTTTTAAGTTCCTGGACCTTACACATCACAGACAAACTGAAATGGTCCATCCACACAGACAGTGTGGTGAAGAAGGCGCAACAGCGCCTGACAAACTTTTACAGATGCACAATCTAGAGCATCCTGTCGGGCTGTATCACAGCCTGGTACGACAACTGCACCACCCTCAACCATAAGGCTCTCCAGAGGGTGGTGCGGTCTGCACAACGCATCACCGGGGGCAAACTACCTGCCCTCCGTGACACTTACAGCACCCAATGTCACAGGAAAGCTAAAAAAAGATAATCAAGGACAACAACCACTCGGGCCACTGCCTGTTCATACCGCTATCATCTAGAAGGCGAGGTCAGTACAGGTGCATCAAACCTGGGACCGAGAGATTGAAAAACAGCTTCTATCTCAAGGCCATCAGACTGCTAAACAGCAACCAGTAACTCAGAGAGGCTGCTGCCTACATTGAGACCCAATCACTGGACACTTTAATAAATGGATCACTAGTCACTCTAAACAATGCTACTTTAAATAATGCCACTTTAATAATGTTTACATATCTTACATTACTCGTATCACATGTGTATATACTGTATTTTATACCATCTATTGCACCTTGCCTATGCCACTTAGCCATTGCTCATCCATATACTTATATGTACATATTCTCATTCACCCCTTTAGATTTGTGTGTATTAGGTAGTTGTTGGGGAATTGTTTGATTACTTGTTAGATATTACTGCACTGTCGAAACTAGAAGCATTTCGCTACACTCGCATTAACATCTGCTAACCGTGTGTATGTGACCAATAAAATAAAGATAAAGATGGTGTAACTGAGTCAGGTTTGTAGGCCTCCTTGCTCGCACACACTTTTTCAGTTCTGCCCACACATTTTCTATAGGGTTGAGTTCAGGGCTTTGTGATGGCCACTCCAGTACCTTGACTTTGTTGTCCTTAACTTATTTGGGAAAGGGGGGCAGTATTGAGTAGCTTGGATAAATAAGGTGCCCAGAGTAAACTGCCTGTTACCCAGGCCCAGAAGCTATGATATGCATATAAGTAGTGGATTTGGATAGAAAACACTCTAAAGTTTCCAAAACTGTTTAAATAATGTCTGTGAGTATAACAGAACTCATATGGCAGGCGAAAGCCTGAGACAAATCCAACTAGGAAGTGGGAAATCTGAGGTTTGTAGTTTCATTTAAGTGATTGCCTATCCAATATGCTGTGTCTATGGGGCCAGATTGCACTTCTCAAGGCTTCCAGCAGATGTCAACAGTCTTTACAAAGTTGTTTGAGGCTTCTATTGTGGAAGGGGGTCGAATAAGAGCTGTTTCAACAAGTGGACTAGGCTGAGGCCAATGAGTTGTTTACTGCGCGGTCACGCGGGCGCGCCGTTCCTTCTTTTTCCTCTGTAATGGATATGCTATTGTCCGGTTGGAATATTATTGAAGATTTATTATAAAAAGACCCTAAGGATTGATTGTAAACATCGTTTGACATGTTTCTACAAACTGTAATGGAACTCTTTTGACTTTTCGTCTGGATTTTGCGCTCACGCATTGTGCCTTTGGAATAGTTAACTAAAAGCGCGACCAAAACTGAGGTATTTGGACATAAATATGGACGTAATCGAACAAACCAAACTTTTCTTGTGAAAGTGGGAGTCCTGGGAGTGCATTCCGACGAAGATCAGCAAAGGTAAGTGAAGATTTATAATGCTTATTCTGACTTTTATTGACTCCACAATTTGGCTGGTAACTGTATGGCTTGCTTTGGTGGCTGAACGCTGTTCTCAGATTATTGAATATTGGGCTTTTGCCGTAAAGCTTTTTTGAAATCTGACACAGCGGTTGCATTAAGAACAAGTTTATCTTTAATTCTATGTAAAACATGTATCTTTCATCAAAGTTTATGATGAGTATTTCTGTTATTTGATGTGGCCCTCTGCAATTTCTCTGGATCTTTTGGAGGCATTTCTGAACATGGCGCCAATGTAAACTGAGGTTTTTGGATATAAACATACATGTATTGTGTAACATTGAGTCCTGGGAGTGTCATCTGATGAAGATCGTCAAAGGTTAGTGATTCATTTGATCCATATTTCTGCTTTTTGTGACACCTCTCTTTGGTTGGAAAATGGCTGAATGCTTTCTGTGACTAGGCGCTGTCCTAACGTAATGATATGTTGTGCTTTAGCCGTAAAGCCTTTTTGAAATCCGACACTGTGGTTGGATTAACGAGAAGTGCATATTTATATGGTGTAAAATACTTGTATGTTTGAGGAATTTTAATTATGAGATTTCTGTTGTTTGAATTTGGCACCCTGCAATTTCACTGGCTGTTGGCGAGGTGGGACGCTAGCGTCCCGAACGATCCCAGAGAGGTTAAAGGTTTCCCTTGGTGCTACTACGGTGGAAAGTCCAGACCAGGTCTCCACCGTGTGCATTCCCCCTGAATATGCCGATTTGACTCTCGCCTTCTCCAAAAAGAAGGCGGCTCAATTACCACCCCATCGACGGGGCGATTGTGCGATAAATCTCCTGGTAGACGCTGCAGGAGTCACGTGTATCCCTTCTCACAGGTGGAGACGGTGGCTATGGATACATATGTCTCCGAATCCCTGCGTCAGGGGTACATTCGGTCCTCCATTTCACCCGCCTCCTTGAGTTTCTTTTTTGTGAAGAAGAAGGAGGGAGGTCTGCGCCCGTGTATTGACTATCGAGGTCTGAACCAGATCACTGTGAGGTATAGTTACCCGCTACCGCTCATAGCCACAGCGATTGAGTCAATGCACGGGGCGCGCTTCTTCACCAAACTAGATCTCAGGAGCGCTTACAACCTGGTGCGTATCCGGGAGGTAGAAGAGTGGAAGACGGCTTTCAGTACCACCTACCTCAGGGCACTATGAGTACCTTGTCATGCCGTATGGGTTGATGAATGCGCCATCAGTCTTCCAAGCCTTTCAGGGACCTGCACGGGCAGGGTGTAGTGGTCTATATTGATGACATTCTGATATACTCCGCTACACGCGCCGAGCATGTGTCCCTAGTGCGCAGGGTGCTTGGTCGACTGTTGGAGCATGACCTGTACGTCAAGGCTGAGAAATGCCTGTTCTTCCAGCAGTCCGTCTCCTTCCTAGGGTACCGCATTTCCACCTCAGGGGTGGAGATGGAGAGTGACCGCATTTCAGCCGTGTGTAATTGGCCGACTCCCACCACGGTAAAGGAGGTGCAGCGGTTCTTAGGGTTTGCCAACTACTACCGGAGGTTTATCCGGGGTTTTGGTCAGGTAGCGGCTCCCATTACCTCACTGCTGAAGGGGGGACCGGTACGGTTGCAGTGGTCGGCTGAGGCGGACAGGGCTTTCAGTCACCTGAGGGCTTTGTTTACCTCGGCTCCTGTGCTGGCCCATCCGGATCCCTCTTTGGCGTTCATAGTAGAGGTGGACGCGTCCGAGGCTGGGATAGGAGCTGTGCTATCTCAGCGCTCGGGTATGCCACCGAAGCTCCGCCTCTGTGCCTTCTTCTCGAAGAAGCTCAGCCCGGCGGAGCGAAACTATGACATGGGGGACCGGGAGCTGTTTTCTGTCGTCAAGGCCTTGAAGGTGTGGAGACATTGGCTTGCGGGGGCTAAACACCCTTTTCTCATCTGGACTGACCACCGCAATCTGGAGTACATCCGGGCAGCAAGGAGACTGAACCCTCGCCAGGCAAGGTGGGCCATGTTTTTCACCCGTTTTGTATTCACCCTTTCCTACAGACCAGGCTCCCAGAACATGAAGGCAGACGCATTGTCCCGGCTGTATGACACAGAGGAGCGGCCCATGGATATCACTCCCATACTCCCCGCCTCCTGCCTGGTGGCGCCGGTAGTGTGGGAGCTGGACGCGGACATTGAGCAGGCGTTACGTGCAGAGCCCGCTCCCGTCCAGTATCCCGCTGGGCGTCTGCGCGTCCCGTCTGCTGTTCGTGACCGGTTGATCTATTGGGCCCACACGTCACCCTCCTCCTTTCCGGTGGTTTTTATTATTAAACTGCGCCGTTGTAAACACAGTTTTTGCTCTCCTGCGCCTGACTTCTCTGCCGCCAGTATGCACCCCTTACAAAGACTATCTGCTGGCTGGCCTGTTCACCTCCTGGCTGGCCATGTTACAGCTGATGTTGTAAACACTTTGATCTGGGGACTCCCTGGGATCCTGTCTCTCTCTCTCCGGGATACAACTCCATATTAGGAGAGAAGGAGAGAGAGAGACAGAGACAAAAAGAGAGAGAGGATGGAGAGAGAGGAATCATTCTGGTTCTGCTCACCTTTAAACACAAATTCTAGTTAATTTCAGAATAATCCATTGTTATGCTACCGTCTGGGGTTTTAATGCTGTGGATGGTACGTTCCTTCTCCTCTTCCTTATTGGCCAAGCAAGCATTTTCCCTGCACTTTCACCTTGCTGAACATATTGTTATTTGGATTTCAGGGCAGCAATCTCTGTAGAGCTGGTGTTTATTATGTTATATTCAAGCTTCAAAGTGTTCAACTGTCTGTGTGTTGAGATATAAGATCAACTCCTTATCTCCAAGTAACATTGTCTTAAATCGCCATATCTTTGTTTTTGGCATAGGCGGTTTAAGCTTAAATGGACAATGGGCTATGGTCCATAATTATTCTAGGAAGAGATTTGCATTCAGAAACACAGTTAATTAATTTAAAGTTTACAATAAAAAGTAAATTCTTGAATATGAGTTGTGAACATGAGAGTAATAGGAGTATTTTCTTTCAGTTGGATTTTTATAGTGTATCTCCACAGTTCACATAGACCAGCATTTCCCAAACTCGGTCCTCGGTCCCCCCTCCATATAATATTCATGTAACATTGAGATCATTTTAGTACAAGGTCGTTATTGAACCTTGGGTCGTCTTCATTTGGGCAATTAGCAATTCAGTAAAGTTACTTTTCTTGTTCCAGGTTTTCTTTAAAACGTCCATTTGGGTCTGTAGTAATTTCTGTAGACTTAAATGGGATTTTTTGATAGTCTTCTGGATCTTGAGGAGTAGGTGGAGGAGAATGCCAACACATCCCAAGCTCTCCCAAACCTTTCACTTTCTATTGCTGATATATGATTTTTGTATAAAAAACAGATATTGACGTTATTCCTTAATTATTTTGGCTGGCTGCACAATCCCATTGACATTCTATGCCACACATATTCATTTATTCATATCTTAAGTATTATCCACAAAACGTGATATTGAGATGGGTTTTTACATATATTTTGTCTCGTATTTATACAACGGCTGTGTCTAATCCTGGACGCTGATTGGTTAAAACCGCTTTCCAGCCGGCCAAAGCTATGATGTTGAAATGCCTATTTACTCTGTTCCATCTGACTGCGCAATCCACTGTCTCATAAACCCAGCCAGGCAATTTATAAACTTGATCTCCACGATAAAAAGCATTAAGACATTATCTCCCATTTCTTTTTGACTAACATTTAGTTTTCAACAGCGGAGATTTGTATAAACCTTGCTGTCTGTCTCTCCAACATTTGCAACATTGTTGGACCTCAGACTGGGGCGATGGTTCACCTTCCAACAGGACAACGACCCTAAGCACACAGCCAAGACAACGCAAGAGTGGCTTTGGGACAAGTCTCAATGTCCTTGAGTGTTCCAGCCAGAGCCTGGACTTGAACCCGATCGAACATCTCTGGAGAGACCTGAAAATAGCTGTGCAGTGACTCTCCCCATCCAACCTAACAGAGCTTGAGAGGATCTGCAGAAAAGAATGGGAGAAACTCCCCAAATACACTTGTGCCAAGCTTGCAGCGTCATACTCAAGAAGACTTGAGGATGCAATCGCTGCCAAAGGTGCTTCAAAAAAGTACTGAGTAAAGGTTCTGAATACTTATGTACATGTAAATGCAATATTTCAATTTATTATCATTTTTAAATATATTTGCAAACATTTCTAAAAACCTGTTTTTGCTTGGTCATTATGGGGTATTGTGTGTAGATTGATGAGGGGAAAAACTATTTAATACATTTTAGAATAAGGTTGTAATGTAACAAAATGTGGGAGAAAGTCCAGGGTCTGAATACTTTCCGAATGCACTGTACAACATTTTTTCAATAGAAAACAGGTAAAACAAAAAATATATTTTTTATTTATTTCACCTTTATTTAACCAGGTAGGCTAATTGAGAACAAGTTCTCATTTGCAACTGCGACCTGGCCAAGATAAAGCATAGCAATTCGACGCATACAACAACACAGAGTTACACATGGAATAAACAAAACATACAGTCAATAATACAGTAGAAAAAAAGAAAAAGTCTATATACAGTGAGTGCAAATAAGGTAAGATAAGGGAGTTAAGGCAATAAATAGGCCATGGTGGCGAAGTAATTACAATATAGCAATTAAACACTGGAATGGTAGATGTGCAGAAGATGAATGTGCAAGTAGAGATACTGGGGTGCAAAGGAGCAAGATAAATAAATAAATACAGTATGGGGATGAGGTAGATAGATGGGCTGTTTACAGATGGGCTACGTACAGGTGCAGTGATCTGTGAGCTGCTCTGACAGCTGGTGCTTAAAGCTAGTGAGGGAGATGTGAGTCTCCAGCTTTAGTGATTTTTGCAGTTCGTTCCAGTCATTGGCAGCAGAGAACTGGAAGAAAAGGCGACCAAAGAGGAATTGGCTTTGGGGGTGATCAGTGAGATATACCTGCTGGAGCGCGTGCTACGAATGGGTGCTGCTATGGTGACCAGTGAGCTTTGGTGACAAAACGGATGGCACTGTGATAGACTGCATCTAATTTGTTGAGTAGAGTGTTGGAGGCTATTTTATAGATGACATCGCCGAAGTCGAGGATCGGTAGGATGGTCAGTTTTACGAGGGTATGTTTGGCAGCATGAGTGAAGGATGCTTTGTTGCGATATAGGAAGCCGATTCTAAATTTAATTTTGGATTGGAGATGCTTAATGTGGGTCTGGAAGGAGAGTTTACAGTCTAACCAGACACCTAGGTATTTGTAGTTGTCCACGTATTCTAAGTCAGAGCAGTCCAAAGTAGTGATGCTGGACGGGCGGGCAGGTGCGGGCAGTGATCGATTGAATAGCATGCATTTAGTTTTACTTGCATTTAAGAGCAGTTGGAGGCCACGGAAGGAGAGTTGTAGTGGATTAATCGGTGGTAACAGTGTTTCCTAGCCTCAGAGCAGTGGGCAGCTGGGAGGAGGTGCTCTTGTTCTCCATGGACTTTACAGTGTCCCAGAACTTTTTTGAGTTTGTACTACAGGATGCAAATTTCTGTTTGAAAAAGCTAGCCTTAGCTTTCCTAACTGCCTATGTTTATTTGTTCCTAACTTCCCTGAAAAGTTGCATATCACAGGGGCTATTCGATGCTAATGCAGAACACTACAGGATGTGTTTGTGCTGGTCAAGGGCAGACAGTGAACTTCTGGAGTGAACCAAGGACTATATCTATTCCAAGTTCAATTCTTTTTGAATGGGGCATACTTATTTAAGATGGTGAGGAAGGCACTTTTAAAGAATAACCAGGCATCATCGACTGACGGGATGAGGTCAATGTCATTCCAGGATACCCCGGCCAGGTCGACTAGAAAGGCCTGCTCGCAGAAGTGTTTTAGGGAGCGTTTGACAGTGATGAGGGGTGGTCGTTTGGTCGCAGACCCATTACAGATGCAGGAAATGAGGCCGTGATTGCTGAGATCTTGATTGAAAACAGCAGAGGTGTATTTGGAGGCCGAGTTAGTTAGGATGATATCTATGAGGGTGCCCGTGTTTACAGATTTGGGGTTGTACCTGGTAGGTTCATTGATCGTTTGTGTGAGATTGAGGGCATCAAGCTTAGATTGTAGGATGGTCTGGGTGTTAAGCATGTCCCAGTTTAGGTCACCTAGTAGCACAAGCTCAGAAGATAGATGGGGGGCAATCAATTCACATATGGTGTCGAGGGCACAGCTGGGGGCAGAGGGTGGTCTATAGCAAGTGGCAACAGTGAGAGACTTGTTTCTGGAAAGGTGCATTTTTAGAAGTAGAAGCTTGAATTGTTTGGGTACAGACTTGGATAGTAATACAGAACTCTGCAGGCTATATTTGCAGTAGATTGCAACACCGCCCCCTTTGGCAGTTCTATCTTGGCAGAAAATGTTATAGTTAGGGATGGAGATTTCAGGGTTTTTGGGGGTTTTCCTAAGCCAGGATTCAGACACGGCTAAGACATCCGGGTTGGCAGAGTGTGCTAAAGCAGTGAGTAAAACAAACTTAGGGAGTAGGCTTCTAATGTTAACATGCATGAAACCAAGGCTTTTACGGTTACAGAAGTCAACAAATGAGAGCACCTGGGGAGTGGGAGTGGAGCTAGGCACTGCAGGACCTGGATTAACCTCTACATCACCAGAGGAACAGAGGAGAAGTAGGATAAGGGTACGGCTAAAGGCTATACGAACTGGCCGTCTAGCACTATCGGAACAGAGAGTAAAAGGAGCAGGTTTCTGGGCACGATAGCATAGATTCAAGGCATAGTGTACATACAAAGGTAAGGTAGGATGTGAGTACATTGGAGGTAAACCTAGGCATTGAGTAATGATGAGAGAGATATACGTTTAAACCAGCTGATGTCATCGCATATGTAGGAGGTGGAACAACATGGTTGGTTAAGGCATATTGAGCAGGGCTAGAGGCTCTACAGTGAAATAAGACAGTAATCACTAACCAGGACAGTAATGGACGAGGCATATTGATATTAGAGAGAGACATGCGTAGCCAAGTGATCATATGGGTCCAGTGAGTGGTTGGGCTGACTGGGGACACGGCGTTTCAGACAGTTAGCAGGCCGTTGCTAACAAGCTAACAGTTAGTAGGCCGGGGCTAAACAAGCTAGCAGTTAGGAGACCGGGGCAAGCTAGCTAGCAGTTAGCAGACCGGGGCTAGCAGGTCTGGGCCTTTGGGGGACGGGCCTTTGGGGGACGTCGCGATGGAGGTAAGTCTGTTTTTGCCTCTTCGTGCGGTGACGTCGATAGACCAGTTGTGGATTAGTAGGGTTCCAAGTAGCTCTAAGTAGCTCCAAGTAGCTTTGAGGGGCCTGTTGGAATCCTCGGGCAGATTATGTCGGTATTCCAGTCGTAGAGGATCGGCGGGGTTCCGTGCCCCGTACCGGCAGTAGAAGGGGTCTGGATATTGTAGCCCAGGAGTGGGCTTCGGTGGTAGCACAGGAGCCCTAGCCAGGATAGCTGCAGGCTAATTGGTGCTTGCTCTGGGATGGAAATGCTAGCCAGGAGTAGTCACTCGCGATTGCGGTTAGCTAGTTGCGAAGATACAGATGAAAATGTTCAGAGTTTGCGGTAGGAATCCGGGGATATGGAGAAAAAAACAGAAAAAAACAACAACAACAAAAAAATAGGTCCGTTTTGCTCTGGTTTGAGTCACGTTGTTCGAACTGGCGAGAGCTTTCCAAGCTAAAGGTTAGCTGATGACCGCTAGCAATGGTTTGCTGATTGATAGCTGGTAGGTAGTTAGCTGGCTAAGTTGAGGTTTAGGAAAATATTTTTAAAAGATATGCGAAGAAAAAGATGTAAAAAGATATATACAAAGGACAAGACAAAGACGTCTGACTGCTACGCAATCTTGGATCTTCGAATCTTCGAATTAAATGCAGCTAGTTTGCCGTTTTTATAATGTTAGCTGTGTTGTTGGCTAGCTCCTCTGAACAACAGTGTCCTGACGAGAGAGCACATTTTCTATGCCAGGTGAAATCAAGCCTCATTAGCTCATTGTTATGGGTGTATCCAAATAAATATCACTAGAAAACAGCTTAAACAAATGCAAATGCAGCTACTTTGCTGTTATTCTGGCTGCACTGTTTGAGGTGACTGTAAGTTAGCCGTAGTTTGCAAGCTAGCAAGCAAGGGATAAGAACATCGCCAGTCAGTATGGCAATAGAACATTTAGAACGAACGACTGGGTCGCATCCATAGATACAGAAACAAAACGACTTAACGACTGGGTCGCATCCATAGATACAGAAACAAAACGACTTAACGACTGGGTCGCATCCATAGATACAGAAACAAAACGACTTAACGACTGGGTCGCATCCATACATACAGAAACAAAATGACTTAACGACTGGGTCGCATCCATAGATACAGAAACAAAACGACTTAACGACTGGGTCGCATCCATAGATACAGAAACAAAACGACTTAACGACTGGGTAGCATCCATAGATACAGAAACAAAACGACTTAACGACTGGGTCGCATCCATAGATACAGAAACAAAACGACTTAACGACTGGGTCGCATCCATAGATACAGAAACAAAACGACTTAACGACTGGGTCGCATCCATAGATACAGAAACAAAACGACTTAACGACTGGGTCGCATCCATAGATACAGAAACAAAACGACTTAACGACTGGGTTGCGTCTCTGGCAACCGAACTGATCGAACAAACAACCAGTCTTGGGTAGCAACCATAGATTTGTGTTGGGTCTATATCTCGTGGAAGGATGAAATAGTATGAGTAAATTCATAAAAATAAAGTTTTTAATGAAAGCATGTCAATCAATATTTGAATATGTTGGAAACCCGTTGTATAAAAGTGATAATAGCATTGAAGCCGGTAGTTGGAGGATACAACACCCATGCCAATATATCCATCAAACACTGGCTTCTAGGGCATTATCACTTATTTATACAACAGGTGGGTCTAATCCTGGACACTGATTGGTTAAAACCGCATTCCAGCCGTAATAGTAATGGCCAGTGTGTAGAATAATACCCAAAGGAGGATATTGCATATTTATACCTTTGTGTACCTATTCAGAATACATCCACGTGTATGCACACTTGACTGTAAGTCGCTTTGGATAAAAGAGTCTGCTAAATGGCATATATTATTATTATATTATGAAGATAATGACATTCATATCCATAATTGATGAAATTACATTACCGGATTTCCGTTACCGGGTGTAAATCCACTTCACTTACCATAGTTCAACAACCAAAAGAGTTTTGTCAAAGCTGACACCCAATTCTTTCTGCAGATATCGTTGAATCTTAATTCTGAGCAGATATTTAAGAGTTTTTGGAAAACGTGAACACATAAAAAACTGAGGGAGATTTGACAGAAATTGTATTTTTGTAAAATGTTCAGTGTAAATTGTTATAAGTAGTCCTTGCGCATAAAGTTGTATGGTTTGTTAAACTTTGAAATCATTGTTATTGAAAAATCTGAGGCTCAGCGCAATTACGTAACCGTGGAATTGCCCTTACCTGCTCTCCAGGTTGCCTATAGCTTTGATGGATTCTGGGTTCTAACTCCTAAACTTGGAATAGGGTTAATTATCAGGTATCCTTATGAAATATTGAGTGCTATTGTCTAGAGGGTCTTCACCAGAAGTTAATGGTTATCTGTAGGAGGAACATATATGGTGTGTGCAATTAAGCTTGGAATGTACTGAGTGTAGGGAAAAACGATCACGTGGCAGGCCTTGATAAGGGGAGAGAGCCGTGGATTAGTGATGAAGGGGGTCGAGGTCAGGTCAGGTCACGTTAAGGGAGAAGGAACAGTTTATTGCCCGTATCACTTAGTTTCCTGCCTAGCAATAAAGATGCAATAATTACCGAGAAGGAGGAGACTCCACCCAAATTGGGGTATGTATACCACCACTGGTGGAATCATGTTTTTGTCGGTTCAGCTGTTCGACCCTCTGGGATGAATAAACTTGGTTTGAGCTTTCATAGAGTTCGTTGAGTTCTTACTCTGATAATTAGAACCTAACAGCCTCAAGGCAGATGAGCTCTACTTTTATGTGCTGCAGTGAACTCAGAGACAGGGTTCAAATGTACAGTACAAAACCCAGTCTAAGTGCATATCCTGCAGTTGACCATCGCATCAGGAGGGCAGAAACATCTGGAAAAACAACACAAAGAACAACTCTGCTGTCGGTCTCAAACTGTGAATATAAGGTAGCTCTGTCACATAGCTTGTCATTGTAACTCTATGCTGTAGCCTTGTATATATGCTTAACACTTTACTGTACTTTCACGCTGCAGTTTTTTTGTAACTGTATTACAGTGGTATGATTTATAGCATCATAGCTGCTCTTTACTGAACTGTAGAAGCTGTATGATGTATAGCTCTCTGTCCTGATGTTCTGCCTGATAACCTAGCTCTGTAGCGTGGCTCGGCCTATATCCAGTCAACTGTAGCTTATACGCTGCTTTATGATTGAATCCCACTGACACAGTTATGGGGCGAGGACGCTAAATCATCCTACGTCATCATCATCCCACATCCAGAGAGCAATCTGCCATGCCAAAAAGTCAAGGCCAGTGACCTGGAAAAGATTGGAGCATCCTGGCACTGAATAGGAGATTGTGCATTGGTAGTAAGAGAGACAGTCAGTCAGTCACACACTGGCCATACAGAGGGGAAAGATCATGTACTCTACAGCGCTCTTTTCCCAGCAACATATTGCTCTCTCTGGCTGCACTACAATAGACTATGTTCGTCCCCAATGTTCAACATTATTCCAGCATTTACAGAAGATAATGGAGCCAATAACAGCATTACAAAAAAGTAGTAACACACCATATATAAAAACGAAGCTCTTAACAAACTTTGACTGCAACATTGTAGACTTGATATGATCTGTTATCATTACTGTTTAGTTGCCTATTGTGACACACCGTGTCTGATTCTACTACTACCTGACATTCATGGGCTGGGGGCTTTGTGGCTCAGAGAGTACAGCACTAGCCTCTGCACCGCAGGATGAAAGGATCCAACCTCTCCTGATAAACCATCAGTATTCTCTGTTTTAATGTGTGTCCACCTGCTGAGGCATTGAGCCGTCCTTGGCCTTTCCCAGAAGCAGTCTTTCAGGGTGTCTCAGTCTTAGAGTTGTGGTCAGCAAACTGGCAGTGGGGGAGAAAGACCCATTTAAAGAGTCTAACAGCACCAGCAGAGAGACGTGACCCGCTTACTCAAACCCGGCCTGGCTTTCTCAGCAATGTTTGGGATTTCCATCACACAAATACCATTTGGTCTGAGGGTCTTGAGATATGAGGGACTAGTAAACAGTCTCCACTCGGCTATAGGGGCTGGCCAGTGACACGACAATCTGTCTTAGGGGGGCCTGTCATCCTTTTCTGGGATTGAACTATTTACTTACTACATTTTCCCCTCATAAGAACAAACTGATACAATACTAGAAGTGAAGGAAACTGTCACTCATGGAAGTTGAAACACAACTTGAAACAGAACTTAATTTGTCACATTTCCTGTTTCGATTATTTCTGATTTCTGACGGGGCATGTTTTTATTTTCCAGAGATTACATTTATTTCGACATGTCAAACAGACGTCTCTGCTTCCTGTAGATAAAAGCCTGGGCGTCCTTTGAAGCGCCTGTCTGGAAATTAAAAGTGACAGCCGAGCGAGATCAGACAGCCGAGCACCCCTTACACAAATGAACAGGGGAAGGAACACCTAATGAATACAACAGTAAATACTTCAGAAACACGTTTGAAATGGGGACAATGAAAAACGACAGTATTCATCAAGTTGACAGCATCAAGTTCTCTTGTGTGACAAACTGAATAGAACACTTTTCGTTTTTCTGAGATTTTTGAGCTCGTTCTGTGCAATGTGCATTCCACACCTGTCTTCTGAAAGGGCTTCTTTCCTCGAACATGTCTCAGAAAGGTGAGTTAAAGGCTGCAGTACCAATTAGGCGTAACTCTTAACACTCAAATAAGATTATATGACAGAATATCTTCTTTCTCATAGCCACCTAGCTATACAAATAAATTATTTATTTAAAAAGACAAACAATCAATGTGTCACTCACCTTCAGTCGTTCTGACACTCACAAGAAGCATGCAGTTTGAAGTGTGATAGAAAAGATCCGCAGAAAGGGAAAATATAGCTTCTACACAAATGAAATATTACTGTAACCTGCAAATGGTGTATTACTGTATCCTGCAAGACTACTGTATATAGATAATGTAGGCATTGTTGAAAGGATCACATTAGTTAAATTAGTGGAGAGGGTTTAAGCAGCATATTCTTTTTTCCTTTTCCAACATAACAACATTAAAATGGAACTGTCCGTTAATGAGATATGTAAATCATTCCAAATAGTGAATGCTCTTCCCATCTGAGACATAAAAACAAAATGGTATATTAAAGAAAACAACATAGAGAGGGAGAGAGAGAGAGAGAGGGGAGGGAGGGAGAGTGGAGAGAGAGAGAGAGAAGATGGAGGGAGAGAGGGGAGAGAGAGAGAGAAGATGGAGGGAGAGAGGGGAGAGAGAGAGAGAGAAGATGGAGGGAGAGAGGGGAGAGAGAGAGAGAAGATGAGGGAGAGAGGGGGGAGAGAGAGAGAAGATGGAGGGAGAGAGGGGAGAGAGAGAGAGAAGATGGAGGGAGTTGAGATAGAAAGAGGGGGGGGGGGGGGGGTAAGGTCCTCTCTCTACTGCAGTAATTAACAGTATTCTGGGAGAGGCAGAGTGTGACGCCCAATTTCACACTCCGGTTGCTTAACAGTTCTGCCGTTGAGGGACTCTGTCCCAGACTTCCCTGTAGTAAACCCTCTCCACCTTTTAAAAAACCCTTCATTCAGCTGAGGAAAAGGTTTCCTAAACACACACACACACACACACACACACACACACACACACACACACACACACACACACACACACACACACACACACACACACACACACACACACACACACACACACACACACACACACACACACACACACACACAAATTCAACTCCATCTTTCATCGAATCAGATGGCTTATTCATTACAAAACCATTTGATGTTGCCAATTATTTTAATGATTATTTCTTTGGCAAAGTGGGCAAACTTAGTTAGGAAATGCCAACAACAAACAGTGAGCAATTGTATTCATGCATAAAAAAACTGAAAGAAAAGCATTGCAAGTTAGAATTTTATAAAGTTAATGTGGGAGAGGTGGCAAAATTATTGTTATTGATCAATAATGACAAACCTCCTGGCATTGACAACTTAGATGGAAAGCTACTGAGGATGGTGGCTGACTCTATAGCCACTCCTATCTGTCATATTTTTAATCTGAGCCTAGAGGAAAGTCTTTGTCCTCAGGCATGGAGGGAAGCCAAAGTAATTCCGCAACCCAAGAGTGGTAAAGAGGCCTTTACTGGTTCTAACAGCATATGCTTGTTGCCAGCTCTGAGCAAACCTTTGGAAAAAATAGTGTTTGACCAAATACAATGCTATTTCTCTGTAAACAAATTAACAAAAGACTTTCAGCATGCTTATAGAGAAGGGCACTCAACATGTACTGACTGACACAAATTACGATGATGATGATTGGTTGAAGGAGATAATAAGAAGATTGTGGGAGCTATACCGTTAGATTTCAGTGCAGCCTTTGATATTATTGATCATAACCTGTTGTTGAAAAACGGTATGTGCTATGGCTTTTCAACCTCTGCCATAATGTGTATTCAGAGCTATCTATCTAATCGAACTCAAAGGGTTTTCTTTAATGGAAACTTCTCTAATGTCAAACATGTAAAGTGTGGTGTACCGCAGGGCAGCTCTCTAGGCCCTCTACTCTTTTCTATTTTTCCCAATGACCGGCCACTGGCATTAAACAAAGCATGTGTCTCCATGTATGCTGATGATTCAACCATATACGCATCAGCAACCACAGCTAATGAAGTCACTGAAACCATTAAAAAAGAGCTGTTTTGGAATGGGTGGCCAGTAATAAACTGGTCCTGAACATCTCTAAAACTAAGAGCATTGTATTTGGTACAAATCATTCCTTAAGTGCTAGACCTCAGCTGAATCTGGTAATGAATGGTGCGGCTGTTGAACAAGTTGAGGAGACTAAATTACTTGGCGTTACCTTAGATTGTAAACCGTCATGGTCAAAACATATAGATTCAATGGTTGTAAAGATGTGGGGAGGTCTAGCCGCAATAAAGAGATGTCTGTTTTTTTGACACCACACTCCAAAAAGCAAGTTCTGCAGGCTCTAATTTTGTCTAATCTTGATAATTGTCCAGTCGTGTGGTCCAGTGCTGCAAGGAAATACCTAGTTAAGCTGCAGCTGCCCCAGAACAGAGTGGCACGTTTTGCTCTTCATTGTAATCAGAGGGCTAATATTAATACTATGCATACTAGTCTCTCTTGGCTAACATGTGAGGAGAGACTGACTGCATCACTTCTTCTTTAAAAAAAAAACATGAATGTGTTGAAAATCCCAAGTTGTTTGCATAGTCAACTTACACACAGCTCTGACACACACACTTATCCCACCAGACATGCCACCAGGGGTCTTTTCACAGCAAACCTTGTTTAAAAAAACAGATAAAGCAACACCTCGTGGCACAATGCCTCTCCCCTATTTGACCTAGATAGTTTGTGTGTATGCATTGATATGTAGGCTACGTGTGACTTTAAAAAAATGTATGTAGTTCTGTCCTTGAGCTGTTCTTTTTTAATGATGTTCTGTATTATGTCATTCTGTATTATGCTTCATGTTTTGTGTGAACCCCAGGAAGAGTAGCTGCTGCTTTTGCAACAGCTAATGGGGATCCTAATAAAATACCAAATACACACACACACACACACTTTTGAACATTGCACAACCTGCAATGTGACACTTCATTCCAGGTGCTTTTGTGTTTTAATGCAAGAGTGAAGAATGTCATGGATGAGTCGTACATGTTGTTATTCCATTAGCTACAATTATGCAGAATTAATGCGACTCCTTTTTCTAATGCATTTCAACAGAATGAAGTGCACAAAAAAATTGGTAAAGTAGGGAACCAAGCTCGGGCGAGAAGTCCAAATCTATACAACATTCAAACCTCCGTCAACATCAACGAATAGGATACTGCTTATTATATACAGACATGTTATCATTCATGCACAGTTCGAGGCAGAGTGTGACGCCCAATTTCACACTCTGGTTGCTTAACAGTTGAGTGGCTCTTTCCCAGACTTCCCAGTAGTAAACCCTCTCAACCTTTTAAAAAACACTCCGCTCCACATGCAGACCCACAAAACAAGTCCAGGCGGTGGTCTTTGAAACAGGGTATCCCAAACTTTATTTTCTGTGTCAGAAGTGTACCATGTAGAGTAATCACAGTTAGTGTACTTCTTCCTATTAGTTGGTGTGCAACATAAAGAAAAAAAACACAGACATGAACAAAAATAAGACAAAATCATGATATTCTATCAATTATAATCAATATGACAAAACAAACAGCAAACTTAACCCTGTAAGAGAGACAGCAAGAACATGACAGATCGACAGGGTGAGCTTGAGAGAAAGTTAAGGAGGGAGAGGCAGGGAATGCAAGGAGGGAAAATTAGAGAGAACGTGAGAGATATTAGAACCTTGAAAACTACAGGTCCATCTGGGCGGCGGGTGGGTGGTGCTATTCAGATGACACACATCAAGTACAGACAGATAGACAGACAGACACTCAACAGGGACAGAGACAGATAGGCATGTACAGTACCAGCCAGCCAGCGAGACAGAGAGGCAGGCACATGCCAGGTAGATAAGACAGACAGACAGACAGACAGACAGACAGACAGACAGACAGACAGACAGACAGACAGACAGACAGACAGACAGACATTTTGAGACAAAGAATGAAACCATCCCGAAGAAATTACACTTCTCAGGTATCAAAGACAAAACACTGCTCAGCATAGCAGGAACAGAGAGAGAGAGAGCAAAACTAGCACTTAAGCAAACTACTTCTCCAAAAAGGCAATATTTGTCATTCTTGAGTTTAGTGAGGGTTTTAAAATAAATATGTAGAATTCTCTAAGATATGTGGAGGTATCAGACCTCTCTCTGTTAACACTATACAGTATATACATATGATCTCTTCATGACAAAATAGCTTTTGGTGTACATAGTTCTCTTACACTGTCAAATAACACAACCAGCCATGTCATTATAAGCAAGCAGTGTCTTTTGTACAAATTCCCATGCAACTCCCTTAAGATACAGAACTCTTTAAGTTCTCACCCTCCTTCAACAATAGCAGATATTGCCTTTTTTTAACTGAATGTGCAATATTTAACTTCAAATAAAACATTCTAGTACATGGGTGCGTGGGGGGGGGGAGCCGGTCAGCTCGCAACCCATGTGACATGGAGATGCAGGGAACCGAGCTCGGGTGAGAGACCCGAAGCCCTATCACGTCCCCACTGGGATATAGTGGATGGATGTGAGACCCGTTTAACCAACTGCCCCCCCAATCCCCTTCCACACGGCGGTGAAGCCACGCGTACTGGAGACAGATGGGGCAGCCAGTCGGGAACAGCCCAGGCAATTGGTAAAGTTGGGAACCAAGCTCGGGTGAGGGTGGGGACACAACAAGTCCAAATCTATACAACATTCAAACCTCCATCAACATCAACGAATGGGATACTGCTTATTATATACAGACATGTTATCATTCATGCACAGTGTGAACAAGTAGCACATTAACATTCCAAAATATGGACATGGGGGGGAGTAAGAGGATACAGAGAGATGCGGCGCTGCAGAGTCCCGGTGTAGTCACCATAGCGACACATGCTGGGCAGGAGAAGACCTCGTGCTTCACTGCACCAGTACACAATGTATGGCTGTACTTCACATGTTATTTCTTCTTTCTCTTTCTCCTCTTTTCATTGTAGTTGGTTAACTTGATATTAGGGTTTGAGGTCTTTTTAACTATTCAATTGTCATAGTAATGTTTTCAGGTCAGTGAAAGATCACATAATCCCGAAACAGCAGGGTCACCATCAGCATATAAGCACTGTCATCCTTTTCATTACAAACTCGGGAACCAGTGCAATGTTTTTCCTTCACATTGAAACATCGCACCCCACTCCATACAAAAAAACAAATAGAGCTACTCCAGAGCTTGATGCCACCACCTTCATAATTAACCAACAGCTACTGTAATAGAAACTCCACACCCCCACCATGAACCTTAAAAACTCTTACCACCGTTGGTCATTCGTGAACAAGTTCACTTTAGACCAGGTAAGCAAGGAGACAAGCAAGCATTAACCCATCCTCATGAAATGTGAACGTTTTTATACACATTTGTCATTCAAAATATTCTGTTTTGGTTAAACAACAGCAAGACTTTTAGTACCGCGGAGGGATCTTTTTGGTGTTGTTAAGAAATGTCAGTGTGTTAGAAAACCCACTACTATTCTGGCTAAGCTGTTACTGGAGTTTCCATTAGACATAGTTCCCTTTGGCAAAAGAGGAGTAAACTGCACTTGACTTCCATATTCAGTGCCTTCGGAAAGTATTCAGACCCCTTGACCTTTTCCACATTTTGTTATGTTACAGCCCTATTCTAAAATGGATTAAAGAAAAAAAATCCTCATCAATCTACACACAATACCCTATAAGGACAAAGCAAAAACAGGTTTTTGGAATTTTTTGCAACTTTATTGAAATTGAAAAAAAAATACCTTATTTACATAAGTATTCAGACACTTTGCTATGAGACTTGAAATTGAACTCAGGTACATCCTGTCTCCATTGATCATCCTTGATGTTTCTACAACTTGATTGGAGTCCACCTGTGGTAAATTCAATTGATTGGACATGATTTGGAAAGGTCTATATTCTCCCAGAGTTGACAGGGTATGCCAGAGCAAAAACCAAGCCAAGAGGTCGAGGGAATTGTCCGTAGACCTCCAACACAGGATTGTGTCGAGCCACAGGTCTGGGGAAGGGTACCAGAACATGTCTGCAGGCCTCCATCATTCTTAAATAGAAGAAGTTTGGAACCACCAAGGCTCTTCCTAGAGCTGGTCGCCCGGCCAAACTGAGCAGTCGGGGGCGAGGGGCCTGGGTCAGGGAGGTGACCAAAAACCCAATGGTCACTCTGACAGAGCTCCAGAGATCTTCTGTGGAGATGGGAGAACCTTCCAGAAGGACAACCATCTCTGCAGCACTCCACCAATCAGGACTTTATGGTAGATTGGCCAGACGGAAGCCACTCCTCAGCCACTCCTCAAAAGGCACCTAAAGGACTCTCAAACCATGAGAAACAAGATTCTCTGGTCTGATGAAACCAAGATTGAACTCTTTGGCCTGAATGCCAAGCGAAACGTCTGGGGAAAACCTGGCACCATCCCTACGGTGAAGCATGGTGGGACTGGGAGACTAGTAAGGATCGAGGGAAAGATGAATGTAGCAAATTACAGAGATATCCTTGATGAAAATCTGCTCAAGAACTCAGACTGGGTCTGCATACTTATGTAAATGTGATATTTCATATATTTTTTTTATTGCATTTGCAAAAATGTAAAAAAATATTTTTTTTTCTTTGTCAATATGGGGTATTGTGTGTAGATTGATGAGGAAAAAACCTATTTAATCCATTTTAGAATAAGGCTGTAACGTACCAAAACGTGGAAAAAGTCAAGGGGTCTAAAAACTTTCTGAATGCACTGTAAATACTTTAATCTAGAACCTTCTTGGGGCTGCAAATTCTGTGGTGAGAAATGACAAGAAAATACAAAATCTTGCTATGTTTATAATTTTCTAAATCAAACTACAACTCTATGATTACTTCTACTTCATTATCACGTTACACATCAAGTATAAAACAAACTCAGTAGGAAACTCAGGGTATTCATCATACCTTTAACATAAAAAATTGATTGAAGGTGTAAATAATGTGAACTGCCTTCATCTTCCACATATGGATTGATCTGTTTGCCTAAACTGGACGTGTAGTCTTGAATGTAAACCCTTATATCTCGAGACTGACAGTAAGGTGGATTCAAATGATTGCATCATTTCGACAAAAGCTTTTTACCTCTGAAAAGAGAAAATACCCAGCCAATGTATTTCTCACCAGCTTCACTTTGAACTTCTGTAAAATGTCTCTATAGGGCTACTACATTATAGAAACAGTTTAATCTACACTTCTGTCCACCATTACAATTGATATATTTATGTTTAAGATATTGTTTGATGGAATATAAATGAAGATGTGCAGCTCAGTGGAGAGAGAAGAACATGTGGGTTAAGTGTTGAGGGCAGGTTTAGGATAGGGGTGGGTTTAGGATAGGGGCGGGTTTAGGATAGGGGTGGATTTAGGATAGGGGCGGGTTTAGGATAGGGGTGGGTTTAGGATAGGGGTGGGTTTAGGATAGGGGCGGGTTTAGGATAGGGGCGGGTTTAGGATAGGGGCGGGTTTAGGATAGGGGCGGGTTTAGGATAGGGGTGGGTTTAGGATAGGGGCGGGTTTAGGATAGAGGCAGGTTTAGGATAAGGCGGAGGGGTAAAGGGTTAAAGTTTCTGGTTAGGGTTAGTGGTTTTAGAACTGGCTGTAGAGTCCACAGAAGATTGGGACTGATAGAAAGACCAGTCAGGGAGGAACTTAGACACCACATATGGAGAGGAAGAGCCAATGGGAGAAGCTGCTGAAAGGCGTGTAGCCAATGGACAGAGCTTATACAGTATGGCTTCTCTGCATTCTATTGCAATTTGAATCAAGTATGGCGGTGATGACAATCCCATTGACTAAACTGGAAAAGCCATCTTGGGCTAGTTTTGAAAATGATCATTTAAGTTGACAACGAGTTATCTGAAAGTTAAAATGGTAACGCTGGCCATTCAAAAACGATACGGCCTTAAAGGTAAAATGATACTAAACTCCATGATTTTCATCTTTTACATAACTACATCTGCGGCAAGATAAATAACAGAGGAACCCTAATCAGATTTTCTACTGGGGATCAAACCGAGGATCAGAAGGTGGTGGGCAGCTCTTGCAGCCAGGCTGAGATTTATTAAGACTCGCACACAGAGGAGAGACCTTCTTTAAAAGTAGCTGTTACTCCCAACCACTACGTTTGTTAACAGCTGAATCATTTTTTGGGGGGGGATGTTCATGCATATACATATCAATAATGATGGTCAGGGGAATTAAAGGATTTCACTCAGATGTCTAGTGTTTAGTTTGAAACGAGCGCCAGGCGTGGACGATGCTGTTTCTGGACGGTTGCTGAGTAGTAAGAGATATACTAAACAGCTCCCCCTTCAGGATGCACACACCCACGCACCCACAAACACCCACACACCCACAAACACACACCCACACACACCCACAAACACACCCACAAACACCCACAAACGCGCACCCACAAACACACACACCCACGCACCCACAAACACACACACACCCACAAACACACACACCCACAAATACACACACCCACGCACCCACAAACACAAACACAAACACACACGCACCAACAAACACACACACCCACAGACACACACACCCACAAACACACACGCACCCACAAACACACACACCCACAAACACACACACCCACAAACACACACGCACCCACAAACACACACACCCACAAACACACACACCCACAAACACACACGCACTCACAAACACACACGCGCACACGCTCCCACAAACACACACACACGCACCCACAAACACAAACGCACACGCTCCCACGAACACACACACACACACACACACACACACACACACACACACACACACACACACACACACACACACACACACACACACACACACACACACACACACACACACACACACACACACACAGTCTGCCATTCTACAGACTTCATAGGGGTGTCTGTCCTAGCCTTGACAGGCCTCTCCTCGCCTGAACAACCAGTTTCATCCATTAAGCACTAGACCATGGGGACAGAGGGGGGCAGATCTTTCACTTCTTAAAAGGGGGATAGGAGGAAAGGGGGAGTTATTAATGACAAGAGGAAAATGTTTTTCACCACTGCTGTTGCCTCCTTCTTGTCTCTGGTTAGCTCTTCTTGGGCCTTCTTAAGTCTGATGCTGTTTAGAAGGCCTTGAAGTGGCAGTAGGCCTCCAGCGAGGAGAACAGAATGTACAGCAGCCACAGGCTGACAAACAGCATGGTGGTCAGTATCTTGGGAGTCCGCGGACCCCCCAGCTCGCCGCCGATCGAAGGTCGCCTCCGGTACATCAGCACCCCCACGCAGATGAAGGCGAAGATGGTGAAGAGAGTGACGGAGAAGGCCAGGCTCCCCGGGTCTACCTTGAAGTCGTTGCCCTTGGAGTTGTGGTAGATGGCAGCCATGGACCAGGCCACGCCGATGCCCAGGAACACATTGACCGCGTTGCTGCCCGTCACGTTGCCGATGGATGCGTCAGCATACTGGTCCTGGATGGCTGCCACCTTACTGGCAAAGGTGTCTGGGGGAATGGGGAGAAGGGGATAAGGGGAGGAGGATGAAGGATAGAGTTTGTGTTGTATGTTGTGTGTGATTCAATAGGGATTGGGAAAATGTTATTGGATGGGAGGAATGAATGTTGATGAGGTATGGGGAAGGGGATGTGGGTGAAGGGTGACAGACAAAACAGAAAAGCTAAATGTTAATTCACAGACTAGAGAACCCTGAACAGCATTGTTTCATGAAACATTGTTTAATGAATTCTCTGGAGAATATAATCAGGGAGCAAAGTTGGCACCATTTCTGTAACAGGACCTCCATCTCAGCAGAACTTTTCTGTCTCTGTCTTTCTCCCAGACCCAGTTCAACACCTGAGGCAAGCACAATCCTATTTATAAATGGCCATCTCTGTGACTGGATTGAACTAGTTTGCTCTAGGAATAACAGCAACCCAGCAGGAAGAGACCATCCAATCTCTGGAGTGGAGATGTGTATGCTAAGTTGTTACCTTGCCAGGAGCAAATGCTTCCATAGAGTCAGGGCAACTAGCCTAATTTTGAAGATGTCTTTCATTGGCAAGTGACAAAGCACTCTGTTTAATTCCCCTTTCTGTCCCTCACACCTCCCTCACTTCCTTTGTGCACCCCCCCTCCCCCCCTCTCCTTTTCCTGGCAACTTCAACAGAGAAAGGACTTGGTCTTTCAGTTCTGGCCAAATGGGCAGGGGAAAAGAGGGTGAAAATAAGAGAAGTGGGGGAAGGAGATGGAGAGGGAGGTAAGGGGAGGAGAGAAGAGAAGAGGCAGCACATAGATGACAGAGGGGATAAGACATCGAGAGAGAGAGAGAGAGAGAGAGAGAGAGAGAGAGAGAGAGAGAGAGAGAGAGAGAGAGAGAAAGAGAGAGAGAGAGAGAGAAAGAGAGAAAGAGCGAAAGAGAGGGAGAGCAAGAGAGAGAGACAGAGAGAGCAAGAGAGAGAAAGAGAGAGAGAGAGCAAGAGAGAAAGAGAGAGACAGAGAGACAGAGAGAGAGAGAGAGAGAGAGAGACAGAGAGAGAAAGAGAGAGAGAGAGAGACAGAGAGAGAGAGAGAGACAGAGAGAGAGAGAGAGAGAGAGAGAGAGAGAGAGAGAGAGAGAGAGAGAGAGAGAGAGAGAGAGAGAGAGAGCGAGAAGAGTAGAAGATTGGATTACTAGGTTGAGACATACTGTTCCTCAGGGTGACTCCATTCACTAAACTGGCACCAGGCTCTGCCAGCTGGACATGATAACCTGGTCATTGGCACCGGGTGGCACTATTCAATGGGAATCTAGCTCTGGTGACTTCAACATGGCACAGGACAAGCACTGACATGGGCATACAAGTGTGGACGTTACTGGACCACAATAGTGAATACATTGGACCCAGTAGCTGTGGCTGATCAGAACAATGACCTCTATTATCCATTGCTTCACAAAAAAGCTTAGCCTGAAGAAACACACACACACACACACACCACACACACACACACACACACACACACACACACACACACACACACACACACACACACACACACACACACACACACACACACACACACACACACACACACACACACACACACACACACACACACACACACACACACACTTGTTTGAGAGCTGTAAGGCATAACTAAGGAAGATGTATTACTTAAAAATAATCCATCTCTGGTCCAGTGACTCTGGAGAGTATTCTCAAGGACTCACCCCTTGATCCCCAGCCTGCCAACTGGCCACTCCGGCCTTGTACTGAGCTGCAAAACCACTGGACCAAGACCAGGAAGAAATATAATTGAAAACATAAAGTGTATAAGTTAAACTACAGGTAACTGCCAAGATAAACGAAGCTCCAACACAAAGTGTCTAAATAGGGTGTTGGGCCACCATGAGCCAGAACAGCTTCAATGCACCTTGATATAGATTCTACAAGTCTCTGGAACTCTATTAGAGGGTTGAGACCCTTCTTCCACAAGAGATTCCATCAATTGGTGTTTTGTTGCTGGTGGTGGAAATGCTGTCTCAGGGGTGACTGAGACAGCCATGGCATATGGTTTACACAGCTTTCATGCTCATCAAACCATTCAGTGACCACTTGTGCCCTGTGGATGGGGACATTGTCATCCTATGGTGGCATAGCCTTGGTAGCCAAAGTAATGGCTTGCCCAGCATTTTTATACATGACCCTAAGCATGATGGGATGTTAATTGCTTAATCAACTCAATAACCACACCTGTGAGGAAGCACCTGCTTTCAATATATTTTGTAGCCGTCATTTACTCATGTGTTTCCTTTATCTTTCTGTCTCTCTGACTCTCTCAACCAATGTAATGGTTAAATAAGAGCAATCATTTCTTCAGGCTTTGTACGGCAGGCTGGACAAAAGGCTCTCTCTCTCTCTGATAACACAGGGTGGTTGGATCCACTGAGCAGAATGCAGAGGGAGGACAAAAGCAGAATGGACAGAGAGACAGGGGAGAGAGCTGTGGAGTGGCTAAATGCTGATGTAGAACAGACAGGGGCTGCCTCATCTGCACTGATCATCTCTGCTTCACAGAGAAGGAAGGGACGGAGGGGTAGAGGGAAGGAGGGATGGAGGGAAGGGAGGAAACCCAGGGGGTGTGTGGTGTGGTGTCTCACAGTTCTCCACAAGACAAAACAGAGCATCTATAAGAGAAACATGCACGCAAACACACACATGCACACACGCACACACACACACACACACTTCAGTCCTCTTGGTGGCTGTGATTGTGTAAGGATAGAGAACAATGTGTGTGGGTAGATATGTCTCTTTGTGACCGTGGGTGTGTGTGGGTCTGTGTAATCAGCACAGTGTGTGTGTGCGATTGGCAGATATCCAACCTGTTGTCCTTCTCATTGATCCTCTCCCCCCCTGTGTGAGAGCATATTCAATCTCCTCTGCCCTATCAAGAGCCTGCAGTCAAACCTGGGTCCTCTCTACCTCCAAGAAAATAGTTTTTCTCAAGCAGACAGCAGAAAAAGGCAAAAGCTCATCTGTAAGACAGCTTGACTGCTAATCCCTTCCTGGCTGTGACATCACACAGTCACAGTGGAGACTGTTGTCTTTGACAAGCCCTACAATCACCAGCCATTTAACTGCCACACATCTGCTGCTCTCTCCGGCCCTATTAATATGCAGAAACAGCCTCTCTTTGCCGCAGCTGCCGCTAATGGCTATATCGGTTACTACAGCGATTAGGCCTTCACCCCCTTGTGCGTCTCTGCTGTCCCTTCCTGACAAGGCCAGGAGGAAGCGATGCTGATGATGTCACATCCTGTGTGCTGGGAGTAGTCTCACACAAATCGATGCTCCCACAATATCCATTTGTAGTCAGGAACATAGAATTAGTAATTGAATAGGATCTTTGGTCTGGAAGGACAGTAGAGAGCTTCTCCTGCTCTCTTTCTCTAGATGTGTTAGGACTGACTGTGACTGTGCACCCCATAAACTATCCAAGCTTCCATGATAAATGTCACGTTCACGCCTACAGATGGACATCTTAGAGGGATCAACCATTATATCAACCATTAGCTGTTTGCCTAGTAAGGTCTTATAGAGGAGCAGTCCATAGCACTAGAAATAATGACAGTAGGTCTGTGGTACTAACAGGACATGTTTAAAAGTCCTTCTACAGATTTCAGATCTTAATTTGATCACCCTGTTGCAATGCAGGAAATGTACAGCTTGTCGTGTATTTGAGGTTTAAAAAGGTTTCTGAAGCTTGTAATTTCCACTTTAAAATGTCAGACTTGATTTCCCCTGAAGAAAAATGTAGCAACCCTTACAAAAATGTCCATTAATTATAATCCACGTAATAATTCACATTTCCTGTAGCTGCAGGATTATTTTCCTGCTGTAGCAAACTGGCTCAAATGAAAATCCTACATCTGTACCTGCGCTGAGAAAAAACAGGGAGAGACTTTCATTAAATACCATGTCGTTCTCCATAACACCTACAAAGTGTATCAACCTAGCACAGGAAGAGCTCCAACCCGAAAGACTCCACTTTGTGAAGTAGTAAACATCAACACAGAGGTGGAGGTGCTAATTGGCCAACAGCTGGACCTATATTTATACCTGATGTTTTCTGAGGAAAGTCTTGACAGAAGAGGCTCATTCTGTTAACATGTTTAGATGTGTTTGTTTGTGTGTGTATGTGTGTTTTTGTATGCGTATATGTGTGTGAGTCCGGGAGGGCAGTGGGCAAGCAGTCTGCCAGCAGCATGCCTGGTAAGTGTTGTTCACCACTCTCCCTACAGTGTTATTTATCACACTTACACTAGCAAAGCCACATGTGGGATAGAAAACACCCTTGAGACTAATGTACTTTGTTGTGTTCTGTATACAAGGCTCACTTTTGTATTGCTTGACTAAATGCAGAGATTTACATATTCCACTCAGTGTGCTCTCTACTATCCTCAAAATATTCACACACCAACGCACGCACGCACGCACAAACACACACACACACACACACACACACACACACACACACACACACACACACACACACACACACACACACACACACACACACACACACACACACACACACACACACACACACACACACACACACACACACACACACACAGGGGTGCTTTTCAACTGAGCATTGGGCTATACTACCTTAGCTTGGGCTGCTGATGGTCTTCTCCGGCTGACCATGACACACGAGGCTATTTGAGCCGTGTGGCTGAGGTGTGCAGTTATATTGACTATAATTACAGTGGGGCGGGAGGTGTGTTGTTATATTGACTATAATTAGTGTGGGGCGGGAGGTGTGTTGTTATATTGACTATAATTAGTGTGGGGCGGGAGGTGTGTTGTTATATTGACTATAATTACAGTGGGATGGGAGGTGTGTTGTTATATTGACTATAATTACAGTGGGGCGGGAGGTGTGTTGTTATATTGACTATAATTACAGTGGGGCGGGAGGTGTGTTGTTATATTGACTATAATTACAGTGGGGCGGGAGGTGTGTTGTTATATTGACTATAATGACAGTGGGACGGGAGGTGTGTTGTTATATTGACTATAATTACAGTGGGGCGGTAGGTGTGTTGTTATATTGACTATAATTAGTGTGGGGCGGGAGGTGTGTTGCTATATTGACTATAATTACAGTGGGGCGGGAGGTGTGTTGCTATATTGACTATAATTACAGTGGGGCGGGAGGTGTGTTGTTATATTGACTATAATTACAGTGGGGCGGGAGGTGTGTTGTTATATTGACTATAATTACAGTGGGGCGGGAGGTATGTTGTTATATTGACTATAATTACAGTGGGGTGGGAGGTGTGTTGTTATATTGACTATAATTACAGTGGGGCGGGAGGTATGTTGTTATATTGACTATAATTACAGTGGGGTGGGAGGTGTGTTGTTATATTGACTATAATTACATTGGGGCGGGAGGTGTGTTGTTATATTGACTATAATTACAGTGGGGCGGTAGGTGTGTTGTTATATTGACTATAATTACAGTGGGGCGGGAGGTGTGTTGTTATATTGACTATAATTACAGTGGGGCGGGAGGTGTGTTGTTATATTGACTATAATTACAGTGGGGCGGGAGGTGTGTTGTTATATTGACTATAATTACAGTGGGGCGGGAGGTGTGTTGTTATATTGACTATAATTACAGTGGGGTGGGAGGTGTGTTGTTATATTGACTATAAATACAGTGGGGCGGGAGGTGTGTTGTTATATTGACTATAATTACAGTGGGGCGGGAGGTGTGTTGTTATATTGACTATAATTACAGTGGGGCGGGAGGTGTGTTGTTATATTGACTATAATTACAGTGGGGTGGGAGGTGTGTTGTTATATTGACTATAATTACAGTGGGGCGGGAGGTGTGTTGTTATATTGACTATAATTACAGTGGGGCGGGAGGTGTGTTGTTATATTGACTATAATTACAGTGGGGCGGGAGGTGTGTTGTTATATTGACTATAATTACAGTGGGGCGGGAGGTGTGTTGTTATATTGACTATAATTACAGTGGGGTGGGAGGTGTGCCGTTATATTGACTATAATTACAGTGGGGCGGGAGGTGTGTTGTTATATTGACTATAATTACAGTGGAGCGGGAGGTGTGCCGTTATATTGACTATAATTACAGTGGGGCGGGAGGTGTGTTGTTATATTGACAATAATTAAAGTCGGGCGGGAGGTGTGTTGCTATATTGACTATAATTACAGTGGGGCGGGAGGTGTACCGTTATATTGACTATAATTAGTGTGTGGCGGGATGTGTGTTGTTATATTGACTATAATTACAGTGAGGCGGGAGGTGTGCTGTTATATTGACTATAATTACAGTGGGGCGGGAGGTGTGTTGTTATATTGACTATAATTACAGTGGGGCGGAAGGTGTGTTGTTATATTGACTATAATTACAGTGGGGCGGAAGGTGTGTTGTTATATTGACTATAATTACAGTGGGGCGGGAGGTGTGTTGTTATATTGACTATAATTACAGTGGAGCGGGAGGTGTGTTGTTATATTGACTATAATTAGTGTGGGGTGGGAGGTGTGTTGCTATATTGACTATAATTACAGCGGGGCGGGAGGTGTACCGTTATATTGACTATAATTACAGTGGGGCGGGAGGTGTACCGTTATATTGACTATAATTAGTGTGTGGCGGGATGTGTGTTGTTATATTGACTATAATTACAGTGAGGCGGGAGGTGTGCCGTTATATTGACTATAATTACAGTGGGGCGGGAGGTGTGTTGTTATATTGACTATAATTACATTGGGGCGGGAGGTGTGTTGTTATATTGACTATAATTACAGTGGGGCGGGAGGTGTGTTGTTATATTGACTATAATTACAGTGAGGCGGGAGGTGTGTTGTTATATTGACTATAATTACAGTGGGGCGGGAGGTGTGTTGTTATATTGACTATAATTACAGTGGGGCGGGAGGTGTGTTGTTATATTGACTATAATTACAGTGAGGCAGGAGGTGTGCCGTTATATTGACTATAATTACAGTGGGGTGGGAGGTGTGCCGTTATATTGACTATAATTACAGTGGGGTGGGAGGTGTGCCGTTATATTGACTATAATTACAGTGAGGCGGGAGGTGTGCCGTTATATTGACTATAATTACAGTGAGGCGGGAGGTGTGCCGTTATATTGACTATAATTACAGTGAGGCAGGAGGTGTGCCGTTATATTGACTATAATTACAGTGAGGCGGGAGGTGTGCCGTTATATTGACTATAATTACAGTGAGGCGGGAGGTGTGTTGTTATATTGACTATAATTACAGTGAGGCGGGAGGTGTGTTGTTATATTGACTATAATTACAGTGAGGCGGGAGGTGTGCCGTTATATTGACTATAATTACAGTGAGGCGGGAGGTGTGCCGTTATATTGACTATAATTACAGTGAGGCGGGAGGTGTGCCGTTATATTGACTATAATTAGTGTGGGGCGGGAGGTGTGTTGTTATATTGACTATAATTACAGTGGGGCGGTAGGTGTGTTGTTATATTGACTATAATTACAGTGAGGCGGGAGGTGTGTTGTTATATTGACTATAATTACAGTGGAGCGGGAGGTGTGCCGTTATATTGACTATAATTACAGTGGAGCGGGAGGTGTGTTGTTATATTGACTATAATTACAGTGGGGCGGGAGGTGTGTTGTTATATTGACTATAATTACAGTGGGGGCGGGAGGTGTGTTGTTATATTGACTATAATTACATTGGGGCGGGAGGTGTGTTGTTATATTGACTATAATTACAGTGGGGCGGGAGGTGTGTTGTTATATTGACTATAATTACAGTGGAGCGGGAGGTGTGTTGTTATATTGACTATAATTACAGTGGGGCGGGAGGTGTGTTGTTATATTGACTATAATTACAGTGGGGCGGGAGGTGTGTTGTTATATTGACTATAATTACAGTGGGGCGGGAGGTGTGTTGTTATATTGACTATAATTACATTGGGGCGGGAGGTGTGTTGTTATATTGACTATAATTACAGTGGGGCGGGAGGTGTGTTGTTATATTGACTATAATTACAGTGGAGCGGGAGGTGTGTTGTTATATTGACTATAATTACAGTGGGGCGGGAGGTGTGTTGTTATATTGACTATAATTACAGTGGAGCGGGAGGTGTGCCGTTATATTGACTATAATTACAGTGGGGCGGGAGGTGTGTTGTTATATTGACTATAATTACAGTGGGGCGGGAGGTGTGTTGTTATATTGACTATAATTACAGTGGAGCGGGAGGTGTGCCGTTATATTGACTATAATTACAGTGGGGCGGGAGGTGTGTTGTTATATTGACTATAATTACAGTGGGGCGGGAGGTGTGTTGTTATATTGACTATAATTAGTGTGGGCGGGAGGTGTGCCGTTATATTGACTATAATTACAGTGGCGGAAGTGTGTTGTTATATTGACTATAATTACAGTGGGGCGGGAGTGTGTTGTTATATTGACTATAATTACAGTGGAGCGGGAGGTGTGCCGTTATATTGACTATAATTACAGTGGGGCGGGAGGTGTGTTGTTATATTGACTATAATTAGTGTGGGGCGGGAGGTGTGCCGTTATATTGACTATAATTACAGTGGGGCGGGAGGTGTGTTGTTATATTGACTATAATTACAGTGGAGCGGGAGGTGTGTCGCAGACGACCATAATACTAACCTAACCCTGATTGTTTCCAGACAGACCAATACTAAACCCTAACCCTGTATAGTAGTTCCGAGACCATAATACTAACCCTAACCCTTATATGTTCCAGACAGACCATAAACTAACCTAACCCGTAGTTGTCCAGACCATAATACTAACCCTAACCCTGTAGTGTATCCAGACCATAATACTAACCCAAACCCTGTAGTGTTCCAGACAGACCATAATACTAACCCTAACCCTGTAGTGTTCCAGACCATAATACACCCTAACCCTGTAGTGTTCCAGACGACCATATATAACCTAACCCTGTAGTTGTTCCAGACGACAAAAACTAACCCTAACCCTGTAGTGTACCAGACCATAATACTAACCCTAACCCTGTAGTGTTCCAGACCATAATACTAACCCTAACCCTGTAGTGTTCCAGACCATAATACTAACCCTAACCCTGTAGTGTTCCAAACAGACCATAATACTAACCCTAACCCTGTATGTTCCAGACAGACCATAATACTAACCCTAACCCTGTAGTGTTCCAGAGACCATAATACTAACCCTAACCCTGTAGTTGTTCCAGACAGACCATAATACTAACCCTAACCCTGTAGTGTTGTTCAGACCAATAATACTAACCCTAACCCTGTAGTTTTCCAGACAGACCAAATACACCCTAACCCTGTAGTGTATCCAGACCATAATACTAACCTAACCCTGTAGTTTTTCCAGACCATAATACTAACCCTAACCCTGTAGTGTTCCAGACCATAATACTAACCCTAACCCTGTAGTGTTTCACAGACCATATAAACTAACCCTTAACCCTGTAGTGTTCCAGACCAGACCATAATACTAACCCTAACCCTGTAGTGTTCCAGACAGACCATATACAACCCTAACCCTGTAGTGTTCCAGACAGACCTATTACTAACCCTAACCCTGTAGTGTTCCAGACAGACATAATACTAACCCTAACCCTGTAGTGTTCCAGACGCCATAATACTAACCCTAACCCTGTAGTGTTCCAGACCTAATACTAACCCTAACCTGTAGTGTTCCAGACAGACCATAATACTAACCCTAACCCTGTAGTGTTCCAGACCATAATACTAACCCTAACCCTGTAGTGTTCCAGACAGACCATAATACTAACCCTAACCCTGTAGTGTTCCAGACCATAATACTAACCCTAACCCTGTAGTGTTCCAACAGACCCTAATACTAACCCTAACCCTGTAGTGTTCGCAGACCATAATACTAACCCTAACCCTGTAGTGTTCCAGACAGACCATAATACTAACCCTAACCCTGTAGTGTTCCAGACCATAATACTAAAACCTAACCCTGTAGTGTCCAGACAGACCTAAATACTAACCCTAACCCTGTAGTGTTCCAGACAGACATAATACTAACCCTAACCCTGTAGTGTTCCAGACCATATACTAACCCTAACCCTGTAGTGTTCCAGACCATAGTACTAACCCCTAACCCTGTAGTGTTCCAGACAGACCATAATACTAACCCTAACCTGTAGTGTTCCAGACCATAATACTAACCCTAACCCTGTAGTGTTCCAGACCATAATACTAACCCTAACCCTGTAGTGTTCCAAACAGACCATAATACTAACCCTAACCCTGTAGTGTTCCGACAGACCAAATACTAACCCTAACCCTGTAGTGTCCAGACCATAATACTAACCTAACCCTGTAGTGTTCATAACAGACCATAATACTAACCCTAACCCTGTAGGTTTTCCAGACCATAATACTAACCCTAACCCTGTAGTGTTCCAGACAGACCATAATACTAACCCTAACCTGTAGTGTTCCAGACCAGTACCATAAACTAACCCTAACCCTGTAGTGTTCCAGACGACCATAATACTAACCCTAACCCTGTAGTGTTCCAGACAGACCATAATACTAACCCTAACCCTGTAGTGTATCCAGACCATAATACTAACCCTAACCCTGTAGTGTTCCTTGTTAGTATTTCGCGCGGCAGTCCAGAGGAGGTTTCTCATCTTCTCGCTTTCATTGCTGTCGTTCGCCCATTGAATATAACCTATGCTTCTATCCAATTCGCGTGGTTA
Organism: Salvelinus namaycush; assembly: GCF_016432855.1. NCBI lineage: Eukaryota > Metazoa > Chordata > Actinopteri > Salmoniformes > Salmonidae > Salvelinus > Salvelinus namaycush. Next base: position 28,167,093 of record NC_052328.1, read on the forward strand.
GCGCCTTTCCCATCTCATGCTTTATGCGTTCGCTCTTACTCCGCTATGCCTTGGTTATTCGCTATGTGCTCTTAG
>NC_052328.1:28167267-28197267 GCF_016432855.1 Salvelinus namaycush
TGGAACACTACAGGGTTAGGGTTAGTATTATGGTCTGGAACACTACAGGGTTAGGGTTAGTATTATGGTCTGTCTGGAACACTATTAGGGTTAGGGTTAGTATTATGGTCTGGTACACTACAGGGTTAGGGTTAGTATTATGGTCTGTCTGGAACACTACAGGGTTAGGATTAGTATTATGGTCTGTCTGGAACACTACAGGGTTAGGGTTAGTATTATGGTCTGGTACACTACAGGGTTAGGGTTAGTATTATGGTCTGTCTGGAACACTACAGGGTTAGGGTTAGTATTATGGTCTGTCTGGAACACTACAGGGTTAGGGTTAGTATTATGGTCTGTCTGGAACACTACAGGGTTAGGGTTAGTATTATGGTCTGTCTGGAACACTACAGGGTTAGGGTTAGTATTATGGTCTGGTACACTACAGGGTTAGGGTTAGTATTATGGTCTGGTACACTACAGGGTTAGGGTTAGTATTATGGTCTGTTTGGAACACTACAGGGTTAGGGTTAGTATTATGGTCTGTTTGGAACACTACAGGGTTAGGGTTAGTATTATGGTCTGTCTGGTACACTACAGGGTTAAGGTTAGTATTATGGTCTGGTACACTACAGGGTTAGGGTTAGTATTATGGTCTGTTTGGAACACTACAGGGTTAGGGTTAGTATTATGGTCTGTCTGGAACACTACAGGGTTAGGGTTAGTATTATGGTCTGGTACACTACAGGGTTAGGGTTAGTATTATGGTCTGTTTGGAACACTACAGGGTTAGGGTTAGTATTATGGTCTGTCTGGAACACTACAGGGTTAAGGTTAGTATTATGGTCTGTCTGGAACACTACAGGGTTAGGGTTAGTATTATGGTCTGGAACACTACAGGGTTAGGGTTAGTATTATGGTCTGGTACACTACAGGGTTAGGGTTAGTATTATGGTCTGTCTGGAACACTACAGGGTTAGGGTTAGTAATATGGTCTGTCTGGAACACTACAGGGTTAGGGTTAGTATTATGGTCTGGAACACTACAGGGTTAGGGTTAGTATTATGGTCTCTCTGGTACACTACATGGTTAGGGTTAGTATTATGGTCTGTCTGGAACACTACAGGGTTAGGGTTAGTATTATGGTCTGGAACACTACAGGGTTAGGGTTATTAATATGGTCTGTCTGGAACACTACAGGGTTAGGGTTAGTATTATGGTCTGGAACACTACAGGGTTAGGGTTAGTATTATGGTCTGGAACACTACAGGGTTAGGGTTAGTATTATGGTCTGTCTGGAACACTACAGGGTTAGGGTTAGTATTATGGTCTGGAACACTACAGGGTTAGGGTTAGTATTATGGTCTGGAACACTACAGGGTTAGGGTTAGTATTATGGTCTGTCTGGAACACTACAGGGTTAGGGTTAGTATTATGGTCTGTCTGGAACACTACAGGGTTAGGGTTAGTATTATGGTCTGGAACACTACAGGGTTAGGGTTAGTATTATGGTCTGGAACACTACAGGGTTAGGGTTAGTATTATGGTCTGTCTGGAACACTACAGGGTTAGGGTTAGTATTATGGTCTGTCTGGAACACTACAGGGTTAGGGTTAGTATTATGGTCTGTCTGGAACACTACAGGGTTAGGGTTAGTATTATGGTCTGTCTGGAACACTACAGGGTTAGGGTTAGTATTATGGTCTGTCTGGAACACTACAGGGTTAGGGTTAGTATTATGGTCTGTTTGGAACACTACAGGGTTAGGGTTAGTATTATGGTCTGGAACACTACAGGGTTAGGGTTAGTATTATGGTCTGGTACACTACAGGGTTAGGGTTAGTATTATGGTCTGTCTGGAACACTACAGGGTTAGGGTTAGTACTATGGTCTGTCTGGAACACTACAGGGTTAGGGTTAGTATTATGGTCTGGAACACTACAGGGTTAGGGTTAGTATTATGGTCTGTTTGGAACACTACAGGGTTAGGGTTAGTATTATGGTCTGTCTGGAACACTACAGGGTTAGGGTTAGTATTATGGTCTGTCTGGAACACTACAGGGTTAGGGTTAGTATTATGGTCTGGAACACTACAGGGTTAGGGTTAGTATTATGGTCTGTTTGGAACACTACAGGGTTAGGGTTAGTATTATGGTCTGTCTGGAACACTACAGGGTTAGGGTTAGTATTATGGTCTGTTTGGAACACTACAGGGTTAGGGTTAGTATTATGGTCTGTCTGGAACACTACAGGGTTAGGGTTAGTATTATGGTCTGTCTGGAACACTATAGGGTTAGGGTTAGTATTATGGTCTGGAACACTACAGGGTTAGGGTTAGTAATATGGTCTGTCTGGAACACTACAGGGTTAGGGTTAGTATTATGGTCTGTCTGGAACACTATAGGGTTAGGGTTAGTAATATGGTCCGTCTGGAACACTACAGGGTTAGGGTTAGTATTATGGTCTGTCTGGAACACTACAGGGTTAGGGTTAGTATTATGGTCTGGAACACTACAGGGTTAGGGTTAGTAATATGGTCTGTCTGGAACACTACAGGGTTAGGGTTAGTATTATGGTCTGTCTGGAACACTACAGGGTTAGGGTTAGTATTATGGTCTGGTACACTACAGGGTTAGGGTTAGTATTATGGTCTGTCTGGAACACTACAGGGTTAGGGTTAGTAATATGGTCCGTCTGGAACACTACAGGGTTAGGGTTAGTATTATGGTCTGTCTGGAACACTATAGGGTTAGGGTTAGTATTATGGTCTGGAACACTACAGGGTTAGGGTTAGTAATATGGTCTGTCTGGAACACTACAGGGTTAGGGTTAGTATTATGGTCTGTCTGGAACACTACAGGGTTAGGGTTAGTATTATGGTCTGTCTGGAACACTATAGGGTTAGGGTTAGTAATATGGTCCGTCTGGAACACTATAGGGTTAGGGTTAGTATTATGGTCTGGAACACTACAGGGTTAGGGTTAGTAATATGGTCTGTCTGGAACACTACAGGGTTAGGGTTAGTAATATGGTCCGTCTGGAACACTACAGGGTTAGGGTTAGTATTATGGTCTGTCTGGAACACTACAGGGTTAGGGTTAGTATTATGGTCTGGAACACTACAGGGTTAGGGTTAGTATTATGGTCTGTCTGGAACACTATAGGGTTAGGGTTAGTATTATGGTCTGTCTGGAACACTATAGGGTTAGGGTTAGTAATATGGTCCGTCTGGAACACTACAGGGTTAGGGTTAGTATTATGGTCTGTCTGGAACACTACAGGGTTAGGGTTAGTATTATGGTCTGTCTGGAACACTATAGGGTTAGGGTTAGTAATATGGTCCGTCTGGAACACTATAGGGTTAGGGTTAGTATTATGGTCTGGAACACTACAGGGTTAGGGTTAGTATTATGGTCTGTCTGGAACACTACAGGGTTAGGGTTAGTATTATGGTCTGTCTGGAACACTATAGGGTTAGGGTTAGTAATATGGTCCGTCTGGAACACTATAGGGTTAGGGTTAGTATTATGGTCTGTCTGGAACACTATAGGGTTAGGGTTAGTAATATGGTCCGTCTGGAACACTATAGGGTTAGGGTTAGTAATATGGTCCGTCTGGAACACTATAGGGTTAGGGTTAGTAATATGGTCCGTCTGGAACACTATAGGGTTAGGGTTAGTAATATGGTCCGTCTGGAACACTATAGGGTTAGGGTTAGTAATATGGTCCGTCTGGAACACTATAGGGTTAGGGTTATATCAGACTAAGAGGCTCTCAGGACATCAGAGAGGCTCTGGTTCATAACAGAATGTCAGCAGCCCCTAACCTGCCTGGCTTACACTGATACGGGTTTACACTCAGTTTCACACTCACACGCACAGACACGTGCACGTTTACACAGATCAGAAGTGTAAATCACAAAAGCTCCAGCAGGATGGAGACACACAGGATGGTGCAATGTTTAATCAAAAGCTTTAAAAGGGTTTCCAGAAAAAAGTTAACAATTACATTTTCCTTAAAAATTGAACTTGGGACCAGTGTTTTAATAAATGTATGAATCCTAACATAACAGAGTAAATAATTAAATGAAACATTTATTTTAATTGTATGAATTCCACAATTTGGGAATTTCAGAATTCCGTGGTTGCCATGGCACCATTAGATAGCCTATGCAGAGAGCTCTGTAAATATTGTACATATTTGATTGTTTTAAGTGTTTTTTTTTTATCAACTCTTTTTGTTTGTGATAACTTGTTGATAGATGAACTGAAATATCTGGTGCTGACCCATGGAATTGCAGACCTGATTATGGCAAGTTGGTATTTGTCTTGGTTGGCTAGCTAGATCTGAACGATAAAACAACACCAGATCAACAACATCGGTTTTTAAGCCCCCAGACCCAGTTTCTACAGGAAGTGGACCCTGTCTGTCTGATGTCTATACCTACCTGTCTGATGTCTCTACCTCCCTGTCTGTCTGATGTCTATACCTACCTGTCTGATGTCTCTAACTCCCTGTCTGTCTGATGTCTCTACCTCCCTGTCTGTCTGATGTCTCTACCTCCCTGTCTGTCTGATGTCTCTTCCTCCCTGTCTGTCCGTACCATCTATGCTCCATCCTTTAAAGATAGTACCTTCCTGCCTATCATCTAAAGATGTGGAATACCGTCGCCCAAATACTGCCAGATCCCTATATTTGTTTTGTTAAGTAGTTTTAGGTTAATTTTGTTTTTAAAGCAAATTTGAGATTCTACTTGAAATGGAAAGTGCTATATAAAATAAATATATTATTATTATTATATCTTGGAATATCACATTTTAGGCTTGGACTTTGCAACTTTATTGTAACTATTTGACCATGAACCAGTCCTGAAATCAAATGTACACTCTGCAGTAGATACAGTCATTTGAATCGACATAGTTTTCCATATAAAAGGAGTTCAGGTTCAATTCATTCCGTTTGCTTTCCAAGGACCATGTGAAACAGTGAGTTATGGGTTATGGCTCAGCCAAGTGAACATGTCGCATAGTTGTTTCTAGTCCCATAAAAACATAACATCCATTTTCATAATGGAATATGGTCTCCATCCAAAATGGCAACCTATTCCCCAAGTAGTGCACTACATCGGCCCACATGTCTCTGGTCAAAAGTAGTGCACTACATCGGCCCACATGTCTCTGGTCAAAAGTAGTGCACTACATCGGCCCACATGTCTCTGGTCAAAAGTAGTGCACTACATAGGGAATAGGGTGTCATTTTGGACACGTCAATGCTCTACATGAGCTCAGTGTAACAGCTTCTATCCTCCTATATCATCAGCGTAGACACCGGCACACTTTCTGAATGGGCTAGCTGAGTGTGTGTGCGTATGTCTGAGTGTGTCTGGTGTGTGTGTGTGCATGCTTGTGTGTGTGTGTGTGTGTTCGTGGACACTTGCTGAATGAGTTTCCTTGAAGCGTTTGCAGACTGTTGTCGTTCAGAGTGTCTGATTAAAACAGATTAAGTCGCTCATAAGTCTTCTTTCAAAGTCACGTGATTTTATTCAGTGTGCTTTTTTCTTCACATAATCGTTTCATATATTTTTGTGTGATATGATGTGATATCCATAAAGAACATCAGAGTTAACATACAGATGTAGGATCTTCAAAACTTGTAGTGCATTTGAGGTTTTAAAACGCTTCTGCAGTTTATAATTTCCATTTTGAAATTTTACGGAAAATGTATCAACCAATACAAAAATAGCCATTGATTATAATCCATATGATAATTGACATTTCCAGGGCCTCCCGAGTAGCGCAGCAGTCTAAGGCCCTCCTTTCAGTGCTTGCTGTGTCACTACAGATCCTGGTTTGATCCCAGGATGTGTCGCAGCCGGCCGCGACTGGGAGACCCATGAGACGGCGCACAGTTGTCCCAGCATCGTCCGGGTTAGGGGAGGGTTTGGCCAGCAGGAATGTCCTTGTCCCATCGCGCTCTAGCAACTCCTGTAGTGGGCCGGGCGCAATGCATGCTGACACGGTCGCCAGGTGTACGGTGTTTCCTCTGACACATTGGTGCGGCTGGCTTCCGGGTTAAGTGGGCATTGTGTCAAGAAGTGGTGCGGCTTGGTTGGGTTGTGTTTTGGAGGACGCTTGGCTCTCGACCTTCGCCTCTCCCGAGTCCGTACAGGAGTTGCAGCGATGGGACAAGACTGTAACTACCAATTGGGTAACAAAAATTATAAATATCAAAATTTCCATTTGCTGCAGGATTAGTGGCTGCTGTAGTGGCTCAAATTAAGATCCTACATTTCTGCTCTTTCTTTGTCACTTTTAACATTTCCTTTTGGCCCCTCTTAACACTTTACATTGTCTTCCAGTCCTTCTCAGACAAGTTTGTGTGAGTCTCTTCAGTCAGTTTCTAGACTTTGTTTTAAATAGAATGTTCAGTCTGAAGTATAAAACCAGAAGGATTCTAGAACTACAGTACATAGACAGATTCTATTCATATTGCCTGAGATGGTGCACTGTAGATGAAATCCTGGTTCTTAATCGACTAACCTGGCTAGCAAAGAGTTAAAAACATAAATTAAGGAATTCATTAATTCAACATTCTCTTTCCCATTCTAACTGAAACTGGAAGGGAAGTCTCTTGTCTTGATTTTTTTTATTTCACTTTACTTCCTCACAACCTCCCCTCTCTCTGTCCCTCTCTCTGCCCCTCTCTCTGTCCCTCTCTCTGTCCCTCTCTCTGTCCCTCTCTCTGTCCCTCTCTCTGCCCCTCTCTCTGTCCCTCTCTCTGTCCCTCTCTCTGCCCCTCTCTCTGTCCCTCACTCTGTCCCTCTCTCTGTCCCTCTCTCTGTCCCTCTCTCTGCCCCTCTCTCTGTCCCTCTCTCTGTCCCTCTCTCTGTCCCTCTCTCTGCCCCTCTCTCTGTTCCTCTCTCTGTCCCTCTCTCTGTCCCTCTCTCTGTCCCTCTCTCTGCCCCTCTCTCTGTCCCTCTCTCTGCCCCTCTCTCTGTTCCTCTCTCTGTCCCTCTCTCTGTCCCTCTCTCTGTTCCTCTCTCTGTCCCTCTCTCTGTCCCTCTCTCTGCCCCTCTCTCTGTCCCTCTCTCTGTCCCTCTCTCTGCCCCTCTCTCTGTCCCTCTCTCCCTAAACTCTCTTTCCTCTCTCTCTCCTCCCTCTCGTCCCAGCTCTTTCATTCTCTTGCTAAAGCCCACTCGGTCTCTCCTTCTCACCCTCATTCTCTCCCCCCTCTTTTTCTCTCCGCCTAATGTTCCCTCTACACCCCAGTCTCTATCTTACCCCTCTCTCTCACTGACCCCCATCCCCCCTCCCTCCCTCTCTCCCCTCCCTCTCTCCCCTCCCTCCCTCCCTCCCTCCCTCCCTCCCTCCCTCCCTCCTTTTCTCTCGTTAGACTAATTCACCCTCAGTAATTAGTCAGCTAGTTAATTGGCTGTCTAACAGGCTGATCAGACAAAAGACAGAGCAGGCCTGGACACAGCAGAGACACAGCTGAGTGTGCCCTTCACACTCTATAGACTCTAAACTCACATTGACTCTCTCAAACACTGTCTCTCTCTCTCGGTAGTTGCCACACACACACACACACACACACACACACACACACACACACACACACACACACACACACACACACACACACACACACACACACACACACACACACACACACACACACACACACACACACACACACACACACACACACACACACACACACACACACACCAGGGGTCATATAGTAGTTGATTTGGGAAAAGTGTGTAATTGTTCTGTCCTGCTCTGGAGACGTAGCTGCCCTCCATGCAGCCGATTTCTTATAGGATAGCTCTGTAAAAAAATACATCTGATTTTGATATATCTTTGTATTATTTATATCTGAGGATTTGTATGGAAGCAGATAGAAGTTTAAGGTCTGTTTTCCCTGACCTAGAATACATCTACTCCTAGAGTTAAAAGCATGCTGAATGCCCGAATCTCTAAAAGTGTTTTGTAGTCCAGGAATAGTCGTTGTGTCTGGGAAACCAGCCCTACGGGTTTATCTGAACAGCGGAGGTTCCTTAGATCCTCTTATCGTACAGTCATTGTTATTTCTATTATTTAATGCACACTAACAGTTCCACAGTCTGACAGTTGAACTGAGAATGTTTTCCTGGTCTACAGTAACTTTCATTTTCATCTCTGCAATTAGAATAAATCATTGCAATATGTGACATGAAAATGTCCCCTTGGTCTTTCTTTAATGTCACACTGTTTTATAGTAGACGTTACATTGAACACATGGACATTTCGCTGTGGTGGTCTATGTATTATTTCCAGCTCTTTCATACACTAGGAGAAACACTGACTTGACTAGAGAGCATGTTGTCTGTGCTATGGGAATATAATACATTCTGATATGTAACCTGGAACGTTGTCTGTGCTATGGGAATATAATTCATTCTGATATCTAACCTGGAATGTTATCTGTGCTATGGGAATATAATACATTCTGATATGTAACCTGGAATGTTATCTGTGCTATGGGAATATAATTCATTCTGATATCTAACCTGGAACGTTATCTGTGCTATGGGAATATAATACATTCTGATATGTAACCTGGAACGTTATCTGTGCTATGGGAATATAATTCATTCTGATATCTAACCTGGAACGTTATCTGTGCTATGGGAATATAATTCATTCTGATATCTAACCTGGAATGTTATCTGTGCTATGGGAATATAATTCATTCTGATATCTAACCTGGAACGTTATCTGTGCTATGGGAATATAATTCATTCTGATATCTAACCTGGAACGTTATCTGTGCTATGGGAATATAATACATTCTGATATGTAACCTGGAACGTTATCTGTGCTATGGGAATATAATTCATTCTGATATCTAACCTGGAACGTTATCTGTGCTATGGGAATATAATTCATTCTGATATCTAACCTGGAACGTTATCTGTGCTATGGGAATATAATACATTCTGATATGTAACCTGGAACGTTATCTGTGCTATGGGAATATAATTCATTCTGATATCTAACCTGGAACGTTATCTGTGCTATGGGAATATAATTCATTCTGATATCTAACCTGGAATGTTATCTGTGCTATGGGAATATAATTCATTCTGATATCTAACCTGGAACGTTATCTGTGCTATGGGAATATAATTCATTCTGATATCTAACCTGGAACGTTATCTGTGCTATGGGAATATAATTCATTCTGATATCTAACCTGGAACGTTATCTGTGCTATGGGAATATAATTCATTCTGATATCTAACCTGGAATGTTATCTGTGCTATGGGAATATAATTCATTCTGATATCTAACCTGGAACGTTATCTGTGCTATGGGAATATAATTCATTCTGATATCTAACCTGGAACGTTATCTGTGCTATGGGAATATAATTCATTCTGATATCTAACCTGGAATGTTATCTGTGCTATGGGAATATAATTCATTCTGATATCTAACCTGGAACGTTATCTGTGCTATGGGAATATAATTCATTCTGATATCTAACCTGGAACGTTATCTGTGCTATGGGAATATAATACATTCTGATATGTAACCTGGAACGTTATCTGTGCTATGGGAATATAATTCATTCTGATATCTAACCTGGAACGTTATCTGTGCTATGGGAATATAATACATTCTGATATGTAACCTGGAACGTTATCTGTGCTATGGGAATATAATTCATTCTGATATCTAACCTGGAACGTTATCTGTGCTATGGGAATATAATTCATTCTGATATCTAACCTGGAACGTTATCTGTGCTATGGGAATATAATACATTCTGATATCTAACATGAAACGTTCCCATCTTTTCTTCTCCAGATACATCTTATGGCAGTTGCATTGACTTAAAAGGTTTATATTTGTATCTATAACTCTCAAAAATAGTTTGAGTGGTTTGTTCTTTCCTATCCAAAGGTTATACACACCTATAACAAAAATGTTACGGAAATCTTGTTCTAGAATATCTTCTGTTCCAAGCTCTGAAGCAGGAGTAAGACTGAGTGTCCTGCATGGGGGCTGGTTCTCTCGTCTACAACCAGTGTGGTGTGAAGGCACCGACCATATTCAACCTGACGCTCAACTAAATTAGTTGCAGGGAAGGGGCCGCTATCATGTCATATAGTGGCTCTCTTTCACAGTTAGTATACGGTCTCTGAATAGGGTTGTGAATAAGTTTGTGTGGTCTTACCTGGCGCCGGGGTGGCCTGGTTCCCAGCAAACTGTATGGGGATACACAGATCATTATCAATAGGAAACTTATCGCAGGTCAACATCTCCGGCCAGGGGAACCCGTATGTCTCCATAACGGGGGCACAGCTGTCCCTCACGGCCTCACACAACGAACGACACGGGTAGATGGGCCTGTCCAGACACACAGGGGCAAACAGGGAACACAGGAACACCTGTGTATCCGCATGGCATCGCTTGGCGAGGAGCGGCACCCAGCTACCCGCCTGCTGTTTGACCTCGGGCATGGTCTCGTGGTCCAGCAGGTTGGGCAGGCGCATCTTCTTGTAGCCCACGTTGTGGCAGAGGCGTAAATCGGTGGGGATGTCCACACACTGCGGCTCCTTGGTGTAGAAGCGGCCGTTGTGGAAGTTGTCCGACTGCCAGCTGTAGTAGTCGTATTCGTCAGCGGCCGAGGCGGGGGAGGTGAGGAGCAAAAGGAGGAGGGATAGTGCCACGGTGGAGAAGGGGTTAGTGAGTAGTGGTCCCCTCCGCTGCTGCCTGTTGTGGCTGTGGTTCTTTTGTCCCTGTGCCATGTTGCTCTGAGCTCTCGGAGGGAGAAAGGAGGCCCAACGTGACTCAGGGCTTCTGGAGGATAAAGGAAAACTCTTTGTGCTGAAGAAACAAACTGGAATCCTTTTTTCCTGTCCAAGAACGAGAGTAGAAGCGGAGACAGAAAACAAAAAGAAAGTGTGTATTCCTGTCTTCTTTCAACAGAGAGAAAATGAGTGTGTGTTAGTGTGTGTCCAGTCCTCTCCCCCCTGCGCTGGTAGAGCTGTGTGTCTCTGCCTCAGGTGGTCGTAAGAAGGGAGACAAGGGTCGAGGGTAAGACGAAGGGTGAGTGGAGGGGGAATGCTGTGTGTGCCTCTTTTCCGTCTCTCTAACTCTCTGTCAAACTATCTCTATTTCTCTATTGCTCTCTCCTTGCAGTTCTGTGTATCTCACTCCACAGCTGTCTCTTCCTCTGTCTCTACCTCCACCTCTCTCCTGCTCTCTCTGTCTGTGTCTAGCAGTGTGTGTGGAGCAGCTACAGTATATCAGCTAGAGGGATAGTTTTTCCCTGTCTGCTGTCAGGCCTCCTAGTAGACTGCCTCCCACTGGCCCCACACAGCTCTACCTCAGCCAATCCAAGACCAGGGGGAGGTCCTGAGAGGGGGGAAGAGATCCCCCCCTCCACCTCACCCTCTCTGGTAGACACTCCCTGAGGCAGAGAGAGGCAGGCTGAGAAGGAGAGAGAGAGAGAGAGAGAGAGAGAGAGATAGGGACATATCCTCCAAACCCAAAAGGCCTGTGGTGTTGATGGTATAATAAACAAAATGATCAAATATACAAATTAAATTCCTCTGCAGTATCATAAATAGCAGACTCCAACATTTCTTCACTGGCAATAAACACCCAAATTTCTTTCCTCAGGGCCGCAGAGTGAGAGACATGCTGCTTGAGCCCCACCCTCTTCAACATTTATATCAATGCATTTGAGAGGGCACTAGAACAGTCTGGAGCACCCGGCCTCACCATACTCGACTCGGAAATCAAATGTCTACTGTTTGCTGATGATCTGGTGCTTCTGTCACCAACCAAGGAGGGCCTACAGCAGCACCTAGATCTTCTGCACAGATTCTGTCCGACCTGGGCCCTGGCAGTAAATCTCAGTAAGACCAAAGTAATGCCCTAGAGCACACAAAGAGTTATACCTACTTCAGCCTAAACCTCAACACCACAGGTAACTTCCACTAGGCTGTGAACGATCTAAGAGACAAGGCAAGAAGGGCCTTCTATGCCATCAAAAGGAACATAAGAATGGACATCTCAATTAGGATCTGGCAAAAAATTCAATCAGTTATAGAACCCATTGCCCTCTATGGTTGTCAGGCCTGGGTTCCACTCACCAACCAATAATTCACAAAATGGGACAAACACCCAATTGAGACTCTGCATGCAGAATTCTGCAAAAATATTTTTTGTGTACAATGCAAAACCCCAAACAAGGCAGAGCAGAATTAGGACTATATCCTCTAATTATCAACATCCAGAAAACAACTGTTTACTTCTACAACCTCCTAAAAGGAAGGGATGTCCAAACATTCCAGAGAGAGAGAGAGAGAGAGAGAGAGAGAGAGAGAGAGAGAGAGAGACAGACAGACAGACAGACAGACAGACAGACAGACAGACAGACAGACAGACAGACAGACAGACAGACAGACAGACAGACAGACAGACACAGACAGACAGACACAGACAGACAGACAGACAGACAGACAGACAGACAGACAGACAGACAGACAGACAGACAGACAGACAGACAGACAGACAGACAGACAGACAGACAGACAGACAGACAGAGTAATGTTTACTGTTCATTTGTATTGTTTATTATCTACTTCACTTGCTTTGGCAATGTTAACATATGTTTCCCATGTCAATAAAGCCCCTAAATTGAATTGAAGGCAAAGCACAATGTGTTTTCTCCCTGTTTGTTCTACCTCTCTGCTCCTTTTTGTCACACAACTCTCTCTCTCTAACACACACACACACACACACACACACACACACACACACACACACACACACACACACACACACACACACACACACACACACACACACACACACACACACACACACACACACACACACACACACACACACACACACACACACACACACACACACACAACAGGAGGCTGCTGAGTGGAGGATGGTTTATAATAATGGCTGGAACGGAGCGAATGGAATGGTATCAAAAATGATTTATTTGATACAATTCCACTCCAGCCATTACCACGTGTCCGTCTTCCTCGATGAAGGTGCCACCAACTCAATGTAGCGCACAAACCTTTCACTGCCACCACGCTCTGTCTGTGTGTGTGGGGGTCCTGTGGTTGAGTCAGGCAGGCTACAGCAGCTACAGGTGGGTTGTTTGGTGACCCTCTGTGAGATATGCTAATGTCTATGGTGGTGATGAATAGAGGCGCACTGCTTGTCTGTCTCTTTCCATCAGTAACACTGACACACACAGACACACAGAGGGGCCCAGCCATAGCAACAAAATGAATCAAATTCTCATTCAATGCTCATTCATTCGCATTCAAAGCACTGCGACTTAGTGAGTGGACTGGTGGCCACAACCGTTCACTTGGATGTATCACATGGATGGTCACAGTTAGGTGTTTCCTCAGTGTTCTAAACATGCAACAGATTCTGTTGTGTCACCATATTGGGTGGACAAACAAAGTACTAATAGATTTAGGAGCCATTTCCTCTCTAATTAGAGGAGGTGGGGGTCAAACACAAACATCATTCAGCCCACTGACCATGCAGCTTTGCTGAAACCTATGGACGTATGCCACTGTCCAGACATTCACATCAATACCACAGATAGCAGGGTATTAGTCGAGCAAAGCCTCAATCAGACAATGTTTTGTGGATTTGTGTTGGTACGTTTTCTTTCATGCTGAAGCAGGTGGAAACATTATAATTAGGATGAGCATTTTACAGCATTTGTCTGGTATGACTTCCACTATGAACAAATCAACATGTCTCCCATTTCAGGGAGACATTAAACAAGAATCCATGTGATCATGTGATGGTCATATCAATATGTGATGATCACAGGGGAAATTGACTACTGTCACCATCTGCACTGTTCTCCCCACAGACCAAAACGATCAAACGGGTCAATCTAGATGGTTTTCCCCACCTTTATTTCAGCAGGGAGTCCCATTGAGACAAAGGCCTATTTTCCAAGGGAGCCCTGCATGGACACAATTTATAAAAATGTTCATATATTCAATACTACAAGCAAACACATTCATCAACAATGAGCTCCTTCATTAACAAGTTGAACTGCCCTGGAGGCCCCAGATCATCAAGGTGCAGAGAGCTCTGCAGATCATTCCACAAACAGGACGCACAAAAACTGAATGCAGATTGACCTAATTCTGTGGAGATCAACTGGACCTCTACAGTTAACCATGCATGTGATTGGGTATGGTGACTCGTATGTCGGTAATTTAACAACGAAGTAAGGTATTAACGAAGTTTGCACAAGAGGTCTTTACAAACAAAAAGAGAGCGGTGCATTGATCTATGAGATTTAAGAGAAGGCCAGAGTACTTTTTGGTACAGAATGCAGTGATGTGTACTGAACCTATTGCCCGTAATAAAGCCGAGTGCACTATGATAAACGGCGTCCAATGGCTTCAATACAGTGGCAGCTGCATTCATATAGACGATATCACCGTAGTCTAAAGCCCGAATGAATGTTGGCTGAATGATTTGTTTTCTGCTATTTAACTACAGTAAAACTGATAAGACAATAATAGATTTGCAGATATTGATAACGTGTTGTGGATTATATCAACAATTGCAGCAACCCTGTATGATTGTTGATGTGTGACAGATATTATAATTTAGCATTATTATTGTTGTAATATTGTCGGAGTAGATTGTAAGAATATAAGTGGCCGGACGGCACTGACTTGATGGAATTAATTATCTCATGATTAGGTCATAGCGCAGTGGCTTGCGTAAGTTTTCACCCCCCTTGGCAATTTTCCTATTTTGTTGCCTTACAACCTGGAATTAAAATAGATTTTGGGGGGTTTGTATCATTTGATTTACACAACATGCCTACCACTTTGAAGATGCAAAATATTTTTGATTGTGAAACAAGAAATAAGACAAAAAAACAGAACTTGAGCATGCATAACTATTCACCCCCCCTAAGTCAATTCTTTGTAGAGCCACCTTTGGCAGCAATTACAGCTGCAAGTCTCTTGGGGTATGTCTCTATAAGCTTGGCACATCTAGCCACTGGGAGTTTTGTCCATTCTTCAAGGCAAAACTGCTCCAGCTCCTTCAAGTTGGATGGGTTCCGCTGGTGTACAGGAATCTTTAAGTCATACCACAGATTCTCAATTGGATTGAGGTCTGGGCTTTGACTAGGCCATTCCAAGACATTTACATTTTCCCCTTAAACCACTCAAGTGTTGCTTTAGCAGTATGCTTAGGGTCATTGTCCTGCTGGAAGGTGAACCTCCGTCCCAGTCTCAAATGTCTTGAAGACTGACACAGGTTTTCTCAAGAATTTCCCTGTATTTAGCGACATCCATCATTCCTTCAATTCTGACCAGTTTCCCAGTCCCTGCCGATGAAAGATCCCCACAGCATGATGCTGCCACCACCATGCTTCACTGTGGGGATGGCCTTCTCGGGGTGATGACAGGTGTCAGCGACATAGCATTTTCCTTGATGGCCAAAAAGCTACATTTTAGTCTCATCTGACCAGAGTACCTTCTTCCATATGTTTGTGGAGTCTCCCACATGCCTTTTGGCGAACACCAAACGTGTTTGCTTATTTTTTTCTTTCAGCAATGTCTTTTTTCTGGCCACTCTTCCGTAAAGCCCAGCTCTGTGGAGTGTACGGCTTAAAGTGGTCCTATGGACAGATACTCCAATCTCCGCTGTGGAGCTTTGCAGCTCCTTCAGGGTTATCTTAAGTGTCTTTGTTGCCTCTCTGATTAATGCTCTCCTTGCCTGGTCTGTGAGTTTTGGTGGGCAGCCCTCTCTTGGCAGGTTGTTGTGGTGCCATATTCTTTCCATTTTTTTATAATGGATTTAATGGTGCTTCGTGGGATGTTCAAAGTTCCAGATATTTTTTTATAACCCAACCCTGATCTGTACTTCTCCACAACTTTGTCCCTGACCTGTTTGGAGAGCTCCTTGGTCTTCATGGTGCTGCTTGCTTGGTGGTGCCTCTTGCTTAGTGGTGTTGCAGACTCTAGGGCCTTTCAGAACAGGTGTATATATACTGAGATCATGTGACAGATCATGTGACACTTAGATTGCACACAGGTGGACTTCATTTAACTAATTATGTGAGTTCTGAAGGTAACTGGTTGCACCAGATCTTATTTAGGGGCTTCATAGCAAAGGTGGTGAATACAAATACATGCACCACTTTTCCGTTTTTATTTTTTTAGAATTTTTTGAAACAGGTAATTTTTTTACATTTCACTTCACCAATTTAGACTATTTTTTGTATGTCCATTACATGAAATCCAAATAAAAATCAATTTCAATTACAGGTTGTAATGCAACAAAATAGGAAAAACGCCAACGGGGATGAATACTTTTGCAAGGCACTGTATTGAGGTAAAATTATGTCTTATGTTTATCACACTCCATTAAGTAAGAGGTGAGAGTATGGACCTTTTTTTGTTAATATCTACAGTTTATTATCGGATGTCCAGTGATTATAACACATAACACTCCTCTGACAATCATTTATTTGTAGAAAATAGAGTTGAGCTCCAGCTTCCACCCTTATCTGTCAAAGCCCAGTTAAATTTCCTGTTGAGTTGCTGCCTTGCTTGTGTTGAGATATTGCAGAATGATATAATGCGAAACAGTCTTTGCCAGCAGAGTAAACAATCACTTAGCTCTATGAAGAGTATTGACTGGCAGCAGAGTAAACCGTCACTTAGCTCTATGAGGAGTATTGACTGGCAGCAGAGTAAACAGTCACTTAGCTCTATGAAGAGTATTGACTGGCAGCAGAGTAAACAGTCACTTAGCTCTATGAGGAGTATTGACTGGCAGCAGAGTAAACAGTCACTTAGCTCTATGAGGAGTATTGGCTGGCAGCAGAGTAAGCAGTCACTTAGCTCTATGAGGAGTATTGACTGGCAGCAGAGTAAACAGTCACTTAGCTCTATGAGGAGTATTGACTGGCAGCAGAGTAAACAGTCACTTAGCTCTATGAGGAGTATTGGCTGGCAGCAGAGTAAACCGTCACTTAGCTCTATGAGGAGTATTGACTGGCAGCAGAGTAAACAGTCACTTAGCTCTATGAGGAGTATTGACTGGCAGCAGAGTAAACAGTCACTTAGCTCTATGAGGAGTATTGGCTGGCAGCAGAGTAAACAGTCACTTAGCTCTATGAGGAGTATTGACTGGCAGCAGAGTAAACAGTCACTTAGCTCTATGAGGAGTATTGGCTGGCAGCAGAGTAAACAGTCACTTAGCTCTATGAGGAGTATTGGCTGGCAGCAGAGTAAGCAGTCACTTAGCTCTATGAGGAGTATTGGCTGGCAGCAGAGTAAACCGTCACTTAGCTCTATGAGGAGTATTGACTGGCAGCAGAGTAAACAGTCACTTAGCTCTATGAGGAGTATTGACTGGCAGCAGAGTAAACCGTCACTTAGCTCTATGAGGAGTATTGACTGGCAGCAGAGTAAACAGTCACTTAGCTCTATGAGGAGTATTGACTGGCAGCAGAGTAAGCAGTCACTTAGCTCTATGAGGAGTATTGGCTGGCAGCAGAGTAAACAATCACTTAGCTCTATGAGGAGTATTGACTGGCAGCAGAGTAAACAGTCACTTAGCTCTATGAGGAGTATTGACTGGCAGCAGAGTAAACAGTCACTTAGCTCTATGAGGAGTATTGACTGGCAGCAGAGTAAACAGTCACTTAGCTCTATGAGGAGTATTGACTGGCAGCAGAGTAAACAGTCACTTAGCTCTATGAGGAGTATTGACTGGCAGCAGAGTAAACAGTCACTTAGCTCTATGAGGAGTATTGACTGGCAGCAGAGTAAACAGTCACTTAGCTCTATGAGGAGTATTGGCTGGCAGCAGAGTAAACAGTCACTTAGCTCTATGAGGAGTATTGACTGGCAGCAGAGTAAACAGTCACTTAGCTCTATGAGGAGTATTGGCTGGCAGCAGAGTAAACAGTCACTTAGCTCTATGAGGAGTATTGGCTGGCAGCAGAGTAAGCAGTCACTTAGCTCTATGAGGAGTATTGGCTGGCAGCAGAGTAAACCGTCACTTAGCTCTATGAGGAGTATTGACTGGCAGCAGAGTAAACAGTCACTTAGCTCTATGAGGAGTATTGACTGGCAGCAGAGTAAACCGTCACTTAGCTCTATGAGGAGTATTGACTGGCAGCAGAGTAAACAGTCACTTAGCTCTATGAGGAGTATTGACTGGCAGCAGAGTAAACAATCACTTAGCTCTATGAGGAGTATTGACTGGCAGCAGAGTAAACCGTCACTTAGCTCTATGAGGAGTATTGACTGGCAGCAGAGTAAACAGTCACTTAGCTCTATGAGGAGTATTGGCTGGCAGCAGAGTAAACAGTCACTTAGCTCTATGAGGAGTATTGACTGGCAGCAGAGTAAACAGTCACTTAGCTCTATGAGGAGTATTGACTGGCAGCAGAGTAAACAGTCACTTAGCTCTATGAGGAGTATTGACTGGCAGCAGAGTAAACAGTCACTTAGCTCTATGAGGAGTATTGACTGGCAGCAGAGTAAACAGTCACTTAGCTCTATGAGGAGTATTGACTGGCAGCAGAGTAAACCGTCACTTAGCTCTATGAGGAGTATTGACTGGCAGCAGAGTAAACAGTCACTTAGCTCTATGAGGAGTATTGACTGGCAGCAGAGTAAACAGTCACTTAGCTCTATGAGGAGTATTGACTGGCAGCAGAGTAAACAGTCACTTAGCTCTATGAGGAGTATTGACTGGCAGCAGAGTAAGCAGTCATATTTGGATACATGTATAGTATATCTCTGCACCTATCTGATTCAATCTTGTCGTGAATTATTTTTGACCTGAAACTCCTTGATCAGTGGGACTCAGTTTAGCTCCCAAAGCTACCTTTACAAAAAATCACGTGAAAACAACATGTGAAAAAACACCCAAACAGGTGAAAAAACACCCAAAATCCAGTGTTTCTATGTCAAACGGTTTTGTTATATTTCAGTCTTCTGTGATGTATTTAAAGTGTAATATTGAGATGCAAACACAACACTTAATACATTTAAACTCTATATCTGACATGGTACAGGTGTCTTCTTTTTTAAGAGCATAACCATGTGTGTGAGGTGGATACTTTTGTTTCAAAGTAGATTTGTTTAAGACTACCAAGAAACACTCTGCGTGACCCTGATTTAGCCCACTGCAGTGAAAGGTTAAGCATTAGACCAAGCGGGCAAAAACTAATTTTGAAGTCGCAGGCTCATCATGTGACCATGAGCAACCATGACCGACTTATATCCGCTACACTTTCACATGTGTATTTTCACAATTTAATGTCAACTAGGGCTATCAAACGATTCAAACATTGTATTGAGTTTATCGCAGGATTTGCTGTGATTAATCACAATTAATCGTAAATTCATAATTTGCTCATATTGAGCTGTAATTTTTTTTAAATTATTGACGTCTTGATTTTGTCCAAAGTAACAGTCAGAAATATCAGGTACATTGATAAAACTTTCTTCAACCTCAAAGTCAACTTGTTTTCAGCTGTATATGTTATGTATTTGGAATGTTTTCAGTGCATTTTGACCACTTTCAGAAAATACGATAAAAAATTCATATGGCTGGGGGGCAGTATTGAGTAGCTTGGATGAATAAGGTGCCCAGAGTAAACTGCCTGCTACTCAGGCCCAGAAGCTAAGATATGCATAGTATTATAGAAAACACTCTGAAGTTTCTAAAACTGTTTGAATGATGTCTGTGAGTATAACAGAACTCATATGGCTGGCAAAAACCTGAGAAAAAATCCAACCAGGAAGTCTTTGCCTATCCAAGATACAGTGTAAATTTGGTCCGATTGCACTTCCTAAGGCTTCCACTATATGTCAACAGTCTTTAGAACCTTGTTTGAGGCTTCTACTGTGAAGGGGGAGAGAATGAGAGCTGTTTCAACCAGAGGTCTGGCAGAATGCCATGAGCTAAGTCAGGCGTGCGCCCGTGACAGTTAGCTGTGTTCCTTTTCCTTTCTAAAGACAAAGGAATTCTCCAGTTGAAACATTATTGAAGATTTATGTTAAAAACATCCTAAAGATTGATTCTATACATCGTTTGACATGTTTCTACGAACTTTAACGGAACGTTTTGACTTTTCGTCTGGAGCTAGTGCTCGTGCCTCAAGAATTTGGATTTGTGACCTAATCGCGCAAACAAAAAGGAGGTATTTGGACATAAATGATGGACTTTATCGAACAAAACAAACATTTATTGAGGAACTGGGATTCCTGGGAGTGCATTCTGATGAAGATCATCAAAGGTAAGTTAATATTTATAATGCTATTTCTGACTTCTGTTGACTCCACAACATGGCGGGTACCTGTATGGCTTGTTTTTGTGTCTGAGCGCCGTACTCAGATTATTGAGCGCCGTACTCAGATTATATAGATTATTGCATGGTGTGCTTTTTCCGTAATTTTTTTTTGAAATCTGACACAGCGGTTACATTAAGGAGAAGTGGATCTATAATTCCATGTATAACACTTGTATTTTCATCAACATTTATGATGAGTATTTCTGTAAATTGATGTGGCTCTCTGCAAAATCACCGGATGTTTTGGGAGCAAACCATTACTGACCATAACGCGCCAATGTAAACTGAGATTTTTGGATATAAATATGAACTTTATCGAACAAAACATACATGTATTGTGCAACATGAAGTCCTATGAGTGTCATCTGATGAAGATCATCAAAGGTTAGTGATTATTTTTATCTCTATTTCTGCTTTTTGTGACTCCTCTCTTTGGCTGGAAAAATGGCTGTGTTTTTCTGTGACTAGTTGCTGACCTAACGTAATCGTTTGGTGTGCTTTCATCGTAAAGCCTTTTTGAAATCGGACACTGTGGTGGGATTATGTAACAACGTTTGTCTGAGGAAGAAGGAGAGGACCAAGGTGCAGCGTGGTACGTGTTCATGACTTTTAATAACACTGAACACTAGAACAAAAAATAACAAAACGGAACAAACGAAACAGTCCTGTCTGGTGTAGAAACAAAACAGAAAACAACTACCCACAAAACACAGGTGGGAAAAGGCTACCTAAGTATGGTTCTCAATCAGAGACAACGATAGACAGCTGCCTCTGATTGAGAACCACACCCGGCCAAACACATAGAATTAGACAACATAGAACAAAAACATAGAATGCCCACCCCAACTCACGCCCTGACCAACCAAAATAGAGACATAAAAAGGATCTAAGGTCAGGGCGTGACAGTACCCCCCCCCCCCCCCCCCCCCCCAAAGGTGCGGACTCCGGCCGCAAAAGCTAAACCTATAGGGGAGGGTCTGGGTGGGCATCTATCCGTGGTGGCGGCTCTGGTGCGGGACGTGGACCCCGCTCCACCTTAAGCTTGGCCCACTTATGTGGCGCCTCTGGAGCGGGGACCCTCGCCGCCAACCCCGGACTGGGGACCCTCGCTGCGGGCCCCGGACAGGAGGGCAACTCTGGCAGCTCCGGACAGGAGGGAGACTCTGGCAGCTCCGGACAGGAGGGAGACTCTGGCAGCTCCTTACAGGAGGGAGACTCTGGCAGCTCCGGACAGGAGGGAGACTCCGGCAGCTCCGGACTGGGGATCGTCCCTGGAGGCTCCGGACTGGGGATCGTCGCTGGAGGCTCCGGACTGAAGGGCTTCACTGGAGTGGAGAGACACACAGGAGGCTTCGTGCCATGGATCATCACTGGAGGTTTCTTGCCATGGATCATCACTGGAGGCTTCGTGCCATGGATCATCACTGGAGGCTTCGTGCCATGGATCATCACTGGAGGCTTCTTACCATGGAGGCTTCCTCCATCACTTCATTCCTCGCTCTCTCCTCCACCCCTTCATTATTCCCTCTCTCTCCTCCACCCCTTCATTCTTTCCTCTCTCCTCCACCCCTTCATTCCTCCCTCTCTCCTCCACCACTTCATTCCTCCCTCTCTCCTCCACCACTTCATTCCTCCCTCTCTCCTCCACCCCTTCATTCTTCCCTCTCTCTCCTCCACCCCTTCATTCCTCCCTCTCTCCACTCCCCATTCCTCCCTCTCTCCTCCTCCCCTTCATTCCTCCCTCTCTCCTCCTCCACCACTTCTTTCCTCCCTCTCTCCTCCCCTCGCCTTCATTCCTCCCTCTCTCCTCTCCCCATTCCTCCCTCTCTCCTCCTCCACCCCTTTATCCCTCCCTCTATCCTCCTCTACCCATTCCTCCCTCTCTCCTCCTCCACCCCTTCATTCCTCCCTCTCTCCTCCTCCACCCCTTCATCCCTCCCTCTCTCCTCCTCCACCCCTTCATCCTTCCCTCTCTCCTCCTCCACCCCTTCATCCCTCCCTCTCTCCTCCTCCACCCCTTCATCCCTCCCTCTCTCCTCCTCCACCCCTTCATCCCTCCCTCTCTCCTCCTCCACGCCTTCATCCCTCCCTATCTCCTCCTCCACCCCTTCATCCCTCCCTCTCTCCTCCTCCACCCCTTCATTCCTCCCTCTCTCCACTCCCACCCCTTCATTCCTCTGTCCCTTCACTCCTCTATCTAGATTGGCTCATTATACTGACTGAGTGAGGCCTCCGGATCTTTGAACCAGAGCTAATCAATATTAGGAGCCAGTATTGGAGCTAATGATCGGGGGACTTTAGTCTCCACTGATAAGGTATGTAGATGGTGACAGAAAACACAAACTTAGACATGCTGGCACACACAAAAAACACACACACACACACACACACACACACACACACACACACACACACACACACACACACACACACACACACACACACACACACACACACACACACACACACGCATGTAAACAAGATAAATGTCAATGTGTTACAGCAGTCCTGATACAGGGAACTACCAAAATAAAGGAAACACCAACATAAAGTGTCTTAATAGGGCGTTGGGCCACAACAAGCCACCAGAAATGAAATAATTTGGTGTTTTGTTAATGGTGGTGGAAAATGTCGCCGCTCCAGAATCAGGCGCCGCTCCAGAATCACCCATAAGTGTTCAGTTGGGTTGAAATCTGGTGACTGAGACGGCCATGGCATGTGGTTTACATAAACGATATATACAAAAGTATGTGGACACCCCTTCAAATTAGTGGATTCGGCTATTTCAACCACACCCGTTGCTGACTGGTGTATAAAATCGAGCACACAGCCATGCGATCTCCATAGACAAACATTGGATGGCCTTACTGAAGAGCTTAGTGACTTTCAACGTGGTACCGCCATAGGATGCCACCTTTCCAACATGTCAGTTCGTCAAATTTATGCCCTGGTCAACTGTAAGTGTTGTTATTGTGAAGTGGAAACGTCTTTGAGCAACAACGGCTCAGCCGCGAAGTGACAGGCCACACAAGCGCACAGAATGGGACTGCCAATGTCAGCACAAGAACTGTTCATCGGGAGCTTCATGAAATGGGTTTCCATGGCCGAGCAGCTGCACACAAGCCTAAGATCACCATGTGCAATGACAAGCGTCGGCTGGAGTGGTGTAAAGCTCGCCGCCATTGGACTCTGGAGAAGTGGAAACACATTCTCTGGAGTGATGAATGACGCTTCACCATATGGCAGTCCGACAGACGAATCTGTGTTTGGCGGATGCCAAGAGAACGCTACTAGCCCAAATGTTATTTTATTTTTATTTCACCTTTATTTAACCAGGTAGGCTAGTTGAGAACAAGTTCTCATTTACAACTGCGACCTGGCCAATATAAAGCAAAGCAGTGCGACAGAAACATCAACACAGAGTTACACATGGAATAAACAAGCGTACAGTCTATAACACAATAGAAAAATGTCTAAATACAGTGTGTGCAAATGGAGTAAGGAGGTAAGGCAATAGTAGCAAAGTAATTACAATTTAGCAGATTAACACTGGAGTGATAGATGAGCAGATGATGATGTGCAGGTAGAGATACTGGTGTGCAAAAGAGCAGCAAAGTAAATAAAAACAATATGGGGATGAGGTAGGTAGATTGGGTGGGCTATTTACAGATGGACTATGTACAGCTGCAGCGATCGGTTAGCTGCTCAGATAGCTGATGTTTAAAGTTAGTGAGGGAAATGAGGGAAATGCATAGTGTCAACTGTAAAGTTTGGTGGAATAATGGTCTGGCGCTGTTTTTCATGGTTCAGGCCCCTTAGTTCCAGTGAAGGGAAATCTTAACGCTACAGCATACAATGACATTCTAAACAATTCTGTGCTTCCAACTTTGTGGCAACAGTTTGAGGAAGGGACTTTCCTGTTTCAGGAAGTTGCCCCCGTGCAGAAAGTGAGGTCCATACAGAATTGGTTTGTTGAGATCAGTGTGGAAGAAATTGACTGGGCTGCATAGAACCCTGACCTCAACACCATCAAACACCTTTGGGATGAATTGGAATGTTGACTGCGAGCCAGGCCTAATCGCCAAACATCAGTGCCTGACCTCGCTAATGCTCTTGTGGCTGAATGGAAGCAAGTCCCTGCAGCAATGTTCCAACATCTAGAGGAAAGCCTTCCCAGAAGAGTGGAGGCTGTTACAGCAGCAAAGGGGGGACAAACTCCATACTGATGCCCATGATATTGGAATGATGTTCGGTATAGTGCAGTAATCTGTATTGTGCAGTAACTTGTATTGTGCAGTAACCTGTATAGCGCAGTAACCTGTATTGTGCAGTAACCTGTATTGTGCAGTAACTTGTATTGTGCAGTAACCTGTATTGTGCAGTAACCTGTATAGTGCAGTAACCTGTATAGTGCAGTAACCTGTATTGTGCAGTAACCTGTATAGTGCAGTAACCTGTATAGTGCAGTAACCTGTATTGTGCAGTAACCTGTATTGTGCAGTAACCTGTATTGTTCAGTAACCTGTATAGTGCAGTAACCTGTATTGTTCAGTAACCTGTATAGTGCAGTAACCTGTATAGTGCCGTAACCTGGTAACCTGTATAGTGCAGTAACCTGTATAGTGCAGTAACCTGTATTGTGCAGTAACCTGTATTGTGCAGTAACCTGTATAGTGCAGTAACCTGTATTGTGCAGTAACCAGGACTGTGCAGTAACCTGTATTGTGCAGTAACCTGTACAGTGCAGTAACCTGTATTGTGCAGTAACCTGTATTGTTCAGTAACCTGTATTGTGCAGTAACCTGTATTTTGCAGTAACCTGTATTGTGCAGTAACCTGTATAGTGCAGTAACCTGTATTGTGCAGTAACCTGTATAGTGCAGTAACCTGTATAGTGCAGTAACCTGTATTGTGCAGTAACCTGTATTGTGCAGTAACCTGTATAGTGCAGTAACCTGTATAGTGCAGTAACCTGTATAGTGCAGTAACCTGTATTGTGCAGTAACCTGTATTGTGCAGTAACCTGGTAACCTGTATAGTGCAGTAACCTGTATAGTGCAGTAACCTGTATAGTGCAGTAACCTGTATTGTGCAGTAACCTGTATTGTGCAGTAACCTGTATTGTTCAGTAACCTGTATAGTGCAGTAACCTGTATAGTGCAGTAACCTGTATTGTGCAGTAACCTGTATTGTGCAGTAACCTGTATTGTTCAGTAACCTGTATAGTGCAGTAACCTGTATTGTTCAGTAACCTGTATAGTGCAGTAACCTGTATAGTGCCGTAACCTGGTAACCTGTATAGTGCAGTAACCTGTATAGTGCAGTAACCTGTATTGTGCAGTAACCTGTGTAGTGCTTGTGTTGATATTTGCATTGAGATTTGTGATTGTATGTTTCATTTCTAATCCAGCATCTCTGAAAAAGTATTTTTAGAAAACACCGTGGATCACTTTCAAGTATTTGGACATTTCCTGTGTATTGTACAGTGAATAGCTATGTCTTGTTATTTTTCCACAACTCTGTCTCTCTCTGCTATTGGCCACTCAGTCACATCTTTCCTGGTTTGTGATTGGAGGAAGGATTAAGATTAGGTCCAGGCTGCATTGAAAAGCACAGAGGTTCAGCTTTGTTTGAAAAGACCTCCCCCCCCACACACACACACACACACACACACACACACACACACACACACACACACACACACACACACACACACACACACACACACACACACACACACACACACACACACACACACACACACACACACTAACAGCCCCCAGCCTTCAACCTCAAACAGATAGAATAGGGATTAGCTAGCAGAGCTTTCGAAACAAGAGTAACGGCATTTCCACTAGTCTCACACTGCAAACCAATATTCAGCTCAAATATCCCTTCGAAAATAAGAAATATCTGTTTAGCGCAACTTCTAGAAAAATATATTGATGCAACCTTGGATGCTGTAGCCCCAAGAGCAATCCAATGACCTGCACTCATAAACATAATCTACTTAATAATTTGAAAGAAATAACTTTATCTCTTTAGAAATGTGCCAATTGGTCATTTGATACACTGCTCAAAAAAATAAAGGGAACACTTAAACAACACAATGTAACTCCAAGTCAATCACACTTCTGTGAAATCAAACTGTCCACTTAGGAAGCAACACCGATTCACAATAAATTTCACATGCTGTTGTGCAAATGGAATAGACAACAGGTGGAAATTATAGGCAATTAGCAAGACACCCCCAATAAAGGAGTGGTTCTGCAGGTGGTGACCACAGACCACTTCACAGTTCCTATGCTTCCTGGCTGACGTTTTGGTCACTTTTGAATGCTGGCGGTGGTTTCACTCTAGTGGTAGCATGAGACGGAGTCTACAACCCACACAAGTGGCTCAGGTAGTGCAGCTCATCCAGGATGGCACATCAATGCGAGCTGTGGCAAGAAGGTTTGCTGTCTGTCAGCGTAGTGTCCAGAGCATGGAGGCGCTACCAGGAGACAGGCCAGTACATCAGGAGACGTGGAGGAGGCCGTAGGAGGGCAACAACCCAGCAGCAGGACCGCTACCTTCGCCTTTGTGCAAGGAGGAGTAGGAGGAGCACTGCCAGAGCCCTGCAAAATGACCTCCAGCAGGCCACAAATGTGCATGTGTCTGCTCAAACGGTCAGAAACAGACTCCATGAGGGTGGTATGAGGGCCCGACGTCCACAGGTGGGGGTTGTGCTTACAGCCCAACACCGTGCAGGACGTTTGGCATTTGCCAGAGAACACCAAGATTGGCAAATTCGCCACTGGCGCCCTGTGCTCTTCACAGATGAAAGCAGGTTCACACTGAGCACATGTGACAGACGTGTTTCTTCTCAAATAAGTTTTAACTTTGAGTCTCCACACATTGTTATTGTACTTTCAAAATTTCAGATCCATTTTTGTTTTTGGAAACTTAAGTTTACAATTTTAATTTAGAAAATAAGTTTTCCCACTCTTCAGCTGAAACATGCTCCAATTCTACAATGTTAGAGAGGTGCCTTCGACCAGCTGCTGTTTTCAGACCTTGTCATAGGTTTTTCATTGGACTCTGGGCTCAACGATGGCCACTCCTAAACCCTCCGGAATTTCTTCTTGAACCATTCCTGGGTGTTTTTTGTTTGGTGTTTGGTGTAGTTGTCCTGATGGAAGACCCACGACCTTCGACCCATTTCTTGGACAATACTAAACGTTCCACGATGCCCTGCCCATGTTCAAGGCCCCCAGTAGCAGAGGCAGCAAAGCAACCCCACAGCATTATTTAAACCTCCCCCATCTTTGATTGTAGGGTGTTCTTTCCTTTGAACTCTTCCTTTGGGCGTCAGTAAATATAGTAAATATAGCGTAGCTTTTTATTGCCAAAAGGGCTCTAATTTTGATTTGTCCACAGAACATTTCCCCCAGGATGTAACCTTGTTTTTTTGGTTCAAATGAATTCATTGTGAATTAATTAAGAAAAGTGCAATGGTGCCAATACATGGCAGGAACTGTAGCTGTGTGTTTAATATTATAATCAGTGGCCACTGTTATGGCGTGAGAAGCTGGCTTGTTCATCAGCAGTCCCCAGCAAACACAATAAAAAGATAGCAGGAGAAATGCACCAGGACAATTAGAATATGATGATGGTAACGAAACACCCTTTCCAAAGCTACTCATCTTACATATAGTACATAGTATGGGAGGCCCATGGATCAATCAGACCAACAACTCTGATGTAAACAACAGAGTATCCCTTAATGGTCAATCTAAGGGCTTCTGGAAAGTAAGCTGATCCTAGATCTGTGCCAATAGGAAAGTCATAGTGACGTTTATATTGTTTTTCTGTCGACTTTAACCTCATTAGCAGACTAATCTGCATCTTAACTCTGGTTGTTTGCCAACAGTGTTAGAGGTTAGTCAGTTCACTCCACACAGAGAGAGGGTATATAATCCTGAACCACACACACACACACACACACACACACACACACACACACACACACACACACACACACACACACACACACACACACACACACACACACACACACACACACTCCACCAACGGTGTGAAAAATGTGTTTTTACTTGAGTTGATTCAATGTTCTCCACTCAAGGCTCTGACTCTCTATGCTGAAGTCTCACTCGATGAGTGACTGTTGCACGTACTTGTTGAAATGTGATGAAATCATGTAGGAGAATTTTCTCACCACACATTGAGATGGTGATAAACCCTGCTAGCTGTCACACTGGACAGCAGACAGGAGCTGGCAGCCAACCGTTTACACTGCTTTTCACACGCTCTCTTGCTTGCTCTCTCTATCTCACTCAATTCAATTCATTTTGAGGGACTTTAATGGCATGGGAAACATGTTTACATTGTCAAAGTAAGTGAAATGGAAAATAAACAAAGTTAAATAAACAATAAAAAATGAACAGTAAACATTACACTCACAGAAGTTCCAAAATGATGAAGACATTTGAAATGTTGTATTATTGTAAAGGGTGGATGTGCAGCAGGTGGGACGGAGTCAGGCGCAGGACACAGAGGATGAGTAATAACGGACTTTTACTCAAAACGTCAACAAAATAAATTCCACGCAGGGAAAACAATCCAGCTCACAAAATAGTAGCGACAGCTAAACACAGAACAAACACGCACAAAACAATGTGGGAACCAGAGGGTTAAATAAGGAATAAATTATAATGTAATGGAAACCAGGTGTGTACAATAAAGACAAAACAAATGGACAATGAAACGTAGATCGGTGGCGGCTAGAAAACCGGTGAAGTCAACCGCTGAACGCCGCCCAAACAAGGAGAGGCACCAACTTCGGCGGAAGTCGTGACAATTATGTCCTTATACAGTGTTGTAACAATGTGCAAATAGGGAAAAAAGGGAAAATAAATCAACATAAATATGGGTTGTGTTTATAATGGTGTTTGTTCTTCACTGGTTACCCTTTTCTTGTAGCATAATGCCACACATTTTGATGCTGTGATTGCACACTGTGGTATTTCACCCAATAGATATGGGAGTTTGTCAATATTTGATTTGCTTTCAAATTCTTTGTGGATCTGTGTAATCTGAGGGAAATATGTGTCTCTAATATGGTCATACATTTGGCAGAAGGTTAGGTAGTGCAGCTCAGTTTCCACCTCATTTTGTGGGAAGTGTGCACATAGCCTGTCTTCTCTTGAGAGCCAAGTCTGCCTACAGCGGCCTTTCTCAATAGCAAGGCTATGCTCACTGAGTCTGTACATAGTCAAAGCTTTCCTTAAGTTTGGGTCAGTCACAGTGGTCAGGTAGTCTGCCAAATAGCATTCTAGATTGCTCTGTTTTCCAGTTGATTCTTTCCAATGTGTTAGGTAATTATAAATAAAATACAAATGTAATAAAGAATTTAAATTAAATTAAAATTAAATTAAAATTAAAATTTGCATTTTGTTTTTCTCATGATTTGGTTGGGTCTAATTGTGTTGCTGTCCTGGGGCTCTGTGGGGTTTGTTTGTGTTTGTGAACAGAGCCCCAGGACCAGCTTGCTTAGGGCACTCTTCTCCAGGTTCATCTCTCTGTAGGTGATGGCTTTGTTATGGAAGGTTTGGGAATCGC
>NC_052328.1:28202267-28252267 GCF_016432855.1 Salvelinus namaycush
TAGGCCTACCATAATTTGTTCTAACATGCAACTACTTCCTGTAGACCTACCATAATTTTTTCTAACATGCAACTACTTCCTGTAGGCCGACCATAATTTGTTCTAACATGCAACTACTTCCTGTAGACCTACCATAATTTGTTCTAACATGCAACTACTTCCTGTAGACCTACCATAATTTGTTCTAACATGCAACTACTTCCTGTAGGCCTACCATAATTTGTTCTAACATGCAACTACTTCCTGTAGACCTACCATAATTTGTTCTAACATGCAACTACTTCCTGTAGACCTACCATCATTTGTTCTAACATGCAGCTACTTCCTGTAGGCCTACCATCATTTGTTCTAACATGCAACTACTTCCTGTAGGCCTACCATCATTTGTTCTAACATGCAACTACTTCCTGTAGGCCTACCATCATTTGTTCTAACATGCAACTACTTCCTGTAGACCTACCATCATTTGTTCTAACATGCAACTACTTCCTGTAGACCTACCATCATTTGTTCTAACATGCAACTACTTCCTGTAGACCTACCATCATTTGTTCTAACATGCAACTACTTCCTGTAGACCTACCATCATTTGTTCTAACATGCAACTACTTCCTGTAGACCTACCATAATTTGTTCTAACATGCAACTACTTCCTGTAGACCTACCATAATTTGTTCTAACATGCAACTACTTCCTGTAGACCTACCATCATTTGTTCTAGCGATGTCTAAATGTTAGCGATGTGTGTCCAATGTTCTAAAGGGTCTTCATCAAGCTTGACAAAGAACGGTAGCAGTCAAATATTTTTGTCAAAGATCTATAGCTCTCTACACGTTGCTGTACTTTGGAACCAGTTTAAAGGTTTGATGATATGTACTACTTTCCGTTGCTAGATTGTATTACATGTTCTTGCACCAGTGAATCTGGTTAGAATGGTGTTATGCTGGTATATCCTACCTTGAAACAGACTTTACTTAGCACCAGAGTACCCAGGACCCATCCCAAGACATGCCTTACTAATGGCCCTGATATTTGAGTGGGACAACCTGCGCTCGTAAGACACTGGACCTCATTGATGGAATATGAACATTTTCCTCTGACCTTGCTGGAACAGTCAAGTGGTCTGGGCTTGGTCTTTTCATTCAGCGCCCATAGGTGTGTGTGTGTGTGTGTGTGTGTGTGTGTGTGGTAAGATGTACAGTATGTCTTAATGAGTCTCTTCCTTCTCTAAAGACAGGGCTGTCCAAAAGCAGCATGGTGGAGGAGAGAGAAGCAGCTGGAACAGTCAGTAAGCCTGCATGGGGGAATTCCTGCATGGAGGAGAGAGGAGCAGCCTTGAACAGTCAGTAAGCCTGCATGGTGGAGGAGCAGCCTGGAACAGTCAGTAAGCCTGCATGGGGGAATTCCTGCATGGAGGAGAGAGGAGCAGCCTTGAACAGTCAGTAAGTCTACATGGGGGAGGAGCAGCCTGGAACAGTCAGTAAGCCTACATGGTGGAGGAGCAGCCTGGAACAGTCAATAAGGCTACATGGGGGAGGAGCAGCCTGGAACAGTCAGTAAGCCTACATGGGGGAATTCCTGCATGGAGGAGAGAGGATCAGCCTGGAACAGTCAGTAAGCCTGCATGGTGGAGGAGCAGCCTGGAACAGTCAGTAAGCCTGCATGGTGGAGGAGCAGCCTGGAACAGTCAGTAAGCCTACATGGTGGAGGAGCAGCCTGGAACAGTCAGTAAGCCTACATTGGGGAGGAGCAGCCTGGAACAGTCAGTAAGCCTGCATGGTGGAGGAGCAGCCTGGAACAGTCAGTAAGCCTACATGGGGGAGGAGCAGCCTGGAACAGTCAGTAAGCCTACATGGTGGAGGAGCAGCCTGGAACAGTCAGTAAGCCTACATGGGGGAGGAGCAGCCTGGAACAGTCAGTAAGCCTGCATGGTGGAGGAGCAGCCTGGAACAGTCAGTAAGCCTACATGGAGGAGGAGCAGCCTGGAACAGTCAGTAAGCCTACATGGGGGAGGAGCAGCCTGGAACAGTCAGTAAGCCTGCATGGTGGAGGAGCAGCCTGGAACAGTCAGTAAGCCTGCATGGTGGAGGAGCAGCCTGGAACAGTCAGTAAGCCTGCATGGTGGAGGAGCAGCCTGGAACAGTCAGTAAGCCTGCATGGTGGAGGAGCAGCCTGGAACAGTCAGTAAGCCTGCATGGTGGAGGACTTACTGTAGTTACTACACATTATGTTGTATAAGTAGAACGGATAATTTGTACACATTACCTCAGTCACAAACAGAAACAATGAGAGAAAGGACAGGATTAAATGTCAGGCAGAATTGAACCCATCAGAGCGCATTGGACACCCTTTATGCTTCTTCTGTATGGCATCCATATTAGGAAGTCATCAGCTGTCAGACAAAACTCAGTGGCGATTGATATTCTGAGCAATCTGTTATAGGAACAGGACAAAGAGATGATCAGTTCCCATGGCTGTATCTAGACAAACATGACTTGGAAAGACACAAAATATTCCCATGAGTCTCCTATCACCCGAACAACTTATCTGATCTGAGATATGAAGAAGCCATTCTCTGTTTGTATAACAGCCACTATCGTACTGTTGCTTAACAACCAGACCTCATCCCAGATAAAAGATGACCTGGGCCATCACAGAGATGGAAAGATTAGCAGGGATGAGTCCACTGTCCTCTCGGACGTGTCTGAGGACTGAAAGACTTCTGCATTATTCTTTAACCGTAACATGGAGTGCTTTGTGTTGTAACCCATAGCACCTAGACACACTGACTGTTGCTACTTGACCGTAGTGACCAAATAGGCAGGTTTCCATTGACCCTGGTTTATTCGACAAAAGAAATGTCACAAAATACATTTGTAATGGAAACGGCAGAGAAATTTGCTAAAGATCGAATACATTTATATCCGATTGAGAGGGGGGGAATTTTCAAATGATGATAGAAATGGTGTTTTTGTAATAAATTACGATTGTGGATGAATTTTGTAGGTACGCAGGGCAGTGATGTTATCACGTAACTATAAAGCTCCACATTTCATAGTAAATTCTTACTGCTTTCAAAATCAATTTATTTAACTATACAAATAATGTTTCTTTGCAAGACTGTCTTGACTTTCAAGACTGCCTGAATTGCTTCACATCTCTACAAGAACGAGTGTCATTTTATTTGTATTTTTTTCTACTTTTACCCCTTTTTTTCTCCCCAATTTTGTGATATCCAATTGGTAGTTACAGTCTTGTCCCATCACTGCAACTCCCCTATGGACTCGGGAGAGGTGAAGGTCGAGAGCCATGAGTCCTCCAAAACATGACCCTGCCATGTTTCGGAGCCGCATTGCTTCTTGACACACTGCTCGCTTAACCCGGAAGCCAGCCACACCAATGTGTTGGAGGAAACATCGTCCAGCTGGCGACCAGAATCAGCTTGCAGGAGCCCGGCCCGCCACAAGGAGTCACTAGAGCGAGGGGATGGCCAAACCATCCCCTAACCCAGACAACGCTGGGCCAATTGTGCGCTGCCTCATGGGTCTCCCGGTCATGGGACGAGTCCAAGTTTCACCATGGCACGAACCGTGGCGATTCGTTGGCACATGAGAATTATGAGAATCTGGCAAATATTAGTAAATTATTGCATTTTATCCATGCTGGCTGAGACATGAAACAGATAGGTGGGCGGGCATACAGGCTGATGCCAAATTATTAATGCACAATTTGCCTAAATGGGTAATGGAAACCCTAATGGAAACACAACCACTGCATTTTTATTCAACACTGTAGTTTTAGGTGCGACGTCGTTATGTCCAACTGTTTTTATCCACACAAGATAGTTCAATGGGAATTCACCCTAGCAGGCAATTGTCACACCTATTTTTTATGCCAACTTTCTAAATGTCAACAAAAAAAAAAATCTCTGGACAAGTTAATGGAAACATAGCTATTGACAGTTCCCATCTCTGTTATTGCATTCACAACACTTTTCAGCACACACAGAAATAACTTGAAAACCTGACATCTTCCTTTGCAGTGTAATTACATTTTATGACAGGCCTTCAACATGACTCCGTTGATATCAGACAGGAAGGGAAGAGCTGTCAGAGACTGTAGGCTGTAGAGTGGACACTGTGTCCTGTCCTTCCTCAGTCCTTGCGTCCATCTTCCAACCCAGCCAGGGGCCATAGCAGAGACAGGGTTCAGTACACTCTCCAGACCTGCTTACTGGCCACTTCTGAAAAACATTGCAGTTTCATAACCCAACATTTATTTGGTCTGTATATTAGATTACATTAAACGTAGTTTCTCACCGACGTGCCAAGACTGAAATTGACATGGAGCTGCTTTGAACATTTAAGTTATGGTCAGAGCTGCCCTCCAGACTGACATTTTAGAGATGTTTCTGAGACCTATAATCCCTGTACCTTCATTTGAGGATGGGACTTTCAAAGGTGATCAAATCTCTGTTGCATAAAGACTCAAGTCCAGTTTCTCAGAATTCCCAGAAATGAATGGATCAAGACGTAAAAACTTAATGAGGGAAAGAAAAAAGTGGGGAGGGAAAATGTACTCTCAAGTTAGTCCAGTTTTAATTTCGGATGGGAACATATTTAATAACTGTGTCCTTTAGCGATGGTTAAAGTTGATTAAATCTGGTGTAGCTGTGTTGTGTCAGCTTGTGTAACGATACTCTAAGGAGGATTATATAAAATGATTTTCTAGGGTTTGGTAAAAAAGTCTTCTCTTCTCAGTGGGACTTGAGTACAGCTTTTCTCCTCCCTCTGTGACTCCTGGAGTAGTATTGGTGTTGACAAGGCCTGCCTCTCCTCCAGACTACACCTCTATTCTCAATCCATTCATCCAATCATTCTCATTCTCTCTCTCTCTCTCTCTCTCTCTCTCTCTCCCCTTCCACTCCTTCGCTCTCCATCTCTCTCTCTAGGTGGTGACAGCTCCAGCCCTTCTCCTTGGCATCTGACCTCTGACCTTTATCCCATATTTCCTTTTTGATCCTGATTGGCTTCGTCCTCACTCTTCATTTCCTGAGTTGGAGTTGTGATTAGGGACATGATCTGGTTAATAATTGAATTGCATTCCTGGTGACTACTTTATTTATTAAATAAATATATCAAACGTATGAATAAAAACATTTAGGAAGATTTGTTGCTCTTTGTTTCACAGTTTTCCTTAAAGCAGTGTCTTATTAAACATACTAGAATCCTGCCATCTTAAATAAACCATCAACCTTCAATCCAATTTAACCTTATATCAAGATTGAATATCAAGATTGTGCAAGCTCTCACCAAGGCAAAGGGTGGCTACATTGAAGAATCTCAAAAATAAATATATTTTGATTTGTTTAACACTTTTTGGGGTACTACATGATTCCATATGTGTGGTTTCATAGTTGTAATGTCTTCACTCAACTTGACAATGTAGAAAATAGTAAAAATACAGAAAAACCCAGGAATGAGTAGGTGTGTCCAAACTTTTGACTGGTACTTCAATATATTAGCAAAAAATATGTAAACATGTTTTCACTTCACTGTCATTATGGGGTATTGTGTGAAGATGGGAGAGAAAAACCTAACCTCCTGCCAAATGTATACCCATATTAGAGATATATTTCCCCCAGATTACACCGATCCACAAAGAATTTAAAAACAAAATCTGGCATAGATAAACTCCCATATCTGTAAGGCGAAATACCTCAGTTTGCAATCACAGAAGGAACATTTGTGGCCCATGAGAAAAGGGCAACCAGTGGAGTTCGACCAATATATATCTATTTATCTTCCCTTACTATTCGTACGACAACTATTTGCACATTTCTGAAACACTTGAAATGTTATCTTTTTGAAACCTGATTGTTTACTGTTAAATTCTAATAGTTCTTTGTTGGTGTTTTGTGTCTTCTCAGTTTTGAAACACGTTTCCCATGCCAATAAAGCCCCTTTGAATCAAATTCTGCAAATATATCCTCTGTGTAGAATGTAAAACACCAATTAATGCATGCAGAGCAGAATTAGGCCGATACACGCTAATTATCCAAATCCAGAAAAGAACCGTTAAATTCTACAACCACCTGAAAGGAAGTGATTCCCAAACCTTCCATAACAAAGCCGTCACCTACAGAGAGATTAACCGGGAGAAGAGTCCCCTAAGCAAGCTGGTCCTGAGGCTCTGTTCACAAACAGACCCCACAGAGCCCCAGGACAGCAACACAATTAGACCCAACCAAATCATGAGAAAAACAAAGTTAATTACCTGACACATGGGAAAGAACAAAAACAGAGCAATCTAGAATGCTAACTTAAGGAAAGCTTAAGCTTAAGACTCAGTGAGCATAGCCTTGCTAGTCAGAGAGGTTGCCGTAGGCAGACCTGGCTCTCAAGAGAAGACAGGCTATGTGCACACTGCCCACAAAATGAGGTGGAAACTGAGCTGCACTTCCTAACCTCCTGCCAAATGTATGACCCTATTAAAGACACATATTTCCCTCAGATTACACAGACCCACAAAGAATTCCAAAACAAATCCAATTTTGAAAAACTCCCATATATATATTGGGTGAAATACCACAGTCTGCCGTCACAGCAGCAAGATTTGTGACCTGTCGCCACAAGAAAAGGGTAACCAGTGAAGAACAAACACCATAGTAAATTCAACCCATGTTTATGGTAATTTTTTCCCTTTAGTACTTTAACTATTTGCACATCGTTACGACACAGTACATAGACATAATATGACATTTGAATTGTCTCTATTACTTTGGAACAATTGTGAGTGTAATGTTTACTGTTCATTTCATTTTTGTTTATTATCTATTTCACTTGCTTTGACAATGTAAACATGTGCTTCCCATGCCAATAAAGCCCTTTGAATTGAGAGAGAAAGAGAGAGAGAGAGACTGATTAGAAGAGTCAAAACAGACATTCTTTTCTGGGCCCACACTTCAGTCAGTCTAATAAATCTGCTTGGGAACACACAGAATATTAACATTAGGTTATCAAAAGTGGTTTTCTGTTACAGTGCCATGTCTCACAAACTGCCAGTATTTAATTTAAAGGCCTGGACAGCAAATACTAGCCAACGTTTATAAAAGTGAATGTTCTGTTTCCATCTCTGTAAAACTCTAAAATTCAATGGTTTCATCAGATTGCTATAATATTAATGGGTGACGTTTTCCAGGCATCGGTCTCGTTCAGGCAATATGTACAACTGAAACATATTGTGTGTCTCAATGTTTGACGAGCACATTGGAGGAGTTGAATGCAGTAGGGTTTAAGATGGCCATGCTAGACTGGACAAACATTGGCAGATGTGTTACTCTTGTGCAGTAGTCAATCCAGGACCAACACAGCACACAAACATTGACAAAAACAAACTTGTCATTAAGCCTTTCAATTTCCAATATTAAAACCAATATCAAATTGCTGTTTCAAAAATAAGTAACACAGCCAAAGGAATATTATTGAGATATTTCACAAGAAGATCTCGGACTGACAGAGAGCACAAGATGATCAAGGGCTGACAGAGAGCACAAGATGATCAAGGGCTGACAGAGAGCACAAGATGATCAAGGACAGATTCACTCATTAATATCCAGGACCGACAGCGCACAAGACAATCTAGGACTACCACAAGTCATATCTGAACAGGTGCATTTACCAATGTTGCAAAGAGGACCATGGAAAAATACATTGCGTAGTAAAACAAAACCATACATTGGAGAACAATAGTTTTTAAAAACAGGAAGAGAGTAGCACGTCTGTTGACAATCAGTCTGCCCATTCTGCTGTATGTGTGTATGTGTGTGTATGTGTATGTATGTGTGTGTGAACAGCTGTTAAATAACTCTAAGCTTAAGGCAATGCTAGGCCATAGTGGAATATACCTGCTGGCGCGTGTGCTACGGGTGGGTGTTGCTGTGGTGACCAGTGAGCTGTGATAAGGCAGAGCTTTACAAAGCAAAGACTTATAGATGACCTGGAGCCAGTGGGTTTGGCGACAAATATGAAGCAAGGGCCAGCCAACGAGAGCATACAGGTCGCAGTGGTGGGTAGTATATGGAGCTTTGGTGACAAAACGAATGGCACTGTGATAGACTACATCCAATTTGCTGAGTAGAGTGTTGGAGGCTATTTTGTAAATGACATCGCCGAAGTAAAGAATCGGTAGGATGGTCAGTTTTACGAGGGTATGTTTGGCAGCATGAGTGAAGGAGGCATTGTTGTGAAATAGGAAGCCAATTCTAAATTTATTTGGGATTGGAGATGTTTGTGTCACGTTCTGACCTTTATTTTGTCTTTATTTAGTATGGTCAGGGCGTGAGTTGGGGTGGGCAGTCTGTTATTTGTTTCTATGTTTAGGTTTGTTCATTTAGCCTGATATGGTTCTCAATCAGAGGCAGGTGTTTTGCATTGTCTCTGATTGGGAGCCATATTTAGGTTGCCTGTTTTCACTGTTGGTTTGTGGGTGTTTGTCTTCCGTGTCAGTGTTTGTTGCCACACGGGACTGTTTCGGTTAGTTCTTTTGTAATGTGTCTTGTTTTCGTGGATTATATTAAAACATGGAAACTTACCACTCTGCGTTTTGGTCCTCCGATCCTTCTCGCCTCTCCTCGTCAGATGAGGAGGAAGAGATAGACAGCCGTTACAGTTTGATGTGAGTCTGGAAGGAGAGTTTACAGTCTAACCAGACACATAGGTATTTGTAGTTGTCCACATAGTCTACTATGTAGACAGAACCTTCCAGAGTAGTGATGCTAGTCGGGCGGGCAGGTGCAGTCGGGCGGGCAGGTGCAGGCAGCAATCGGTTGAAGAGCATGCACTTAGTTTTACTTGCAGTTGGAGGCTACGGAAGGAGTGTTGTATGGCATTGAAGCTCGTCTGGAGGTTTGTTAACACAGTGTCCAGAGAAGGGCCAGATGTATACAGCATGGTGTTGTCTGTGTAGAGGTGGAACAGAGAATCACCAGCAGCAAGAGTGACATCATTGATATATACAGAGAAGAGAGTCGGCCCTAGAATTGAACCCTGTGGCACCCCCATAGAGACTGCCAGAGGTCCGGACAACAGGCCCTCCAATTTGACACACTGAACTCTATCAGATAAGTAGTTAGTGAACCAGGCGAGGCAATCATTTGAGAAACCAAGGCTGTTGAGTCTGCCGATAAGAATGTGGTGATTGACAGAGTCAAAAGCCTTGGACAGGTCAATGAAGATGACTGCACAGTATTGTCTTTTATCGATGGTGGTTATGATATTGTTTAGGACCTTGAGTGTGGCTGAGGTGCTCGGAAACCAGATTGCATAGCAGAGAAGATACGGTGGGATTCGAAATGGTCGGTGATCTGTTTGTTAACTTTTGAAGACTTTAGAAAGGCAGGGCAGGATAGATATAAGTCTGTAACAGTTTGGGTCTAGAGTGTCTCCCCCTTTGAAGAGAGGGATGACCACGGCAGCTTTCCAATCTTTGGGGATCTCAGATGATACGAAAGAGAGGTTGAACAAGCTCGTAATAGGGGTTGCAACAATTGCAGCGGATAATTTTAGAAAGAGAGGGTCCAGATTGTCAAGCCCAGCTGATTTGTAGGGGTCCAGATTTTGCAGCTCAGCTATCTGGATTTGGGTGAAGGAGAAGATTGGGGGGGGGGGGGTTACTGTGGCGGGTGCAGAGCTGTTGGCCGGGGTAGGGGTAGCCAGGTGGAAAGCATGGCCAGCCGTAGAAAAATGCTTATTAAAATTCTCGATTATCTTTCTCGATTTATCGGTGGTGACAGTGTTTCCTAGCCTCAGTGCAGTGGGCAGCTGGGAGGAGGTGCTCTTATTCTCCATGGACTTTAGTGTCTCAAAACTTTTTGGAATTTGTGCTACAGGATGCAAATTTCTGTTTGAAAAAGCTAGCCTTAGCTTTCCTAACTGACTGTGTATATTGGTTCCTAACTTCCCTGAAAAGTTGCATATGGCGGGGGCTATTCGATGCTAATGCAGTATGCCACAGGATGTTTTTGTGCTGGTCAAGGGCAGTCAAGTCTGGAGTGAACCAAGGGCTATATCTGTTCTTTGTTCTACATTTTTTGAATGGGACATGCTTATTTATTTAAGAT
Source organism: Salvelinus namaycush (assembly GCF_016432855.1). NCBI lineage: Eukaryota > Metazoa > Chordata > Actinopteri > Salmoniformes > Salmonidae > Salvelinus > Salvelinus namaycush. The sequence continues at coordinate 28,212,388 of NC_052328.1, forward strand.
AGAGGAAAGCACTTTTAAAGAGCAACCAGGCAGCCTCTACTGACGGGATGAGGTCAATATCCTTCCAGGATACCCGGGCCAGGCCGATTAGAAAGGCCTGCTCGCTGAAGTGTTTTAGGGAGCGTTTGACAGTGATGAGGGGTAGTCGTTTGACCGCGGACCCATTACGGACGCAGGCAATGAGGCAGTGATCGCTGCGATCTTGGTTGACGACAGCAACCTGTCGTCAAAGGTCTATTTAGATTGCAGGTTGGGCAGGTTGATATCTATGAGGGTGCCCGTGTTTACGGATTTAGGGTTGTACCTGGTAGGTTCCTTGATAATTTGTGTGAGATTGAGGTTATCTAGCTTAGATTGTAGGATGGCTGGGGTGTTAAGAATATCCCAGTTTAAGTCACCTAACAGTACGAACTCTGAAGATAAATGTGGGGCAATAAATGTACATATAGTGTCCAGGGAACAGCTGGGGGCACAAACCATTTGTCATTGGGTTTTTTTCATCAGTCTTCTTTTAAAAATGTTTTTTGATTTGATATGGAAGCTGAGATATCAAATATAGTGTTTAGGATTTCTCCTGCCAAATTTACACATTCACTATTACAGTGGAACGTTTTGTCCAGGAAGTTGAATTTGTTGTTGCCTAATGGTTTTTTAGTAGGTTTCCACACTACATTCCTTCCATCTATAGCATTTCTTAATATTATTCAGTTCCTTTAGCTTTGATGCCTCATGATTGAATATTGCTCTGTTCAAGTAGACTGATTTTGCTGTGATCTGATAGGGGTGTCAGTGGGCTGACTGAACGCTCTGAGAGACTCTGGGTTGATGACGCCGAAAGAGATGGCAGCTTCGCTTCAAGGCCTTAGGAAACTCTGCAGTATTTCGTTTTTTATGTATTATGTCTTACATTGTTAGCCCAGAAAACCTTAAGTGTTATTACATACACTTAGTAAGAACTATTGGATAGTTAGAGACGTCAACTTACTTGCACAACCAGCACTATGACCAGGAATAGGACTTTCCCAAAGCGGATCTTTTGTTGCGGATCCTTTGTTGCACCTCCCAGGGCATTTGAACTGAATCCAGAGGCCGATCCAAAACAACGCCGAAGAAAAGGGTACCAGAGCTTCTACTGAGGCTTCGGATGCGCGCACACCACCCACCGCTTCCGAGTATATTACTCGCTAATGTCCAGTCCCTAGTTAACAAAGTCGACTAAATTAGAGCAAGAGTAGCTTTCCAAAGAGATATCCGGGATTATAACATTCTGTTTCAAGGAGACATGGCTAGTTGGGGACATGCTGTCGGAGTCTGTAGGGCCAACGGGATTTTCAGTGCGTCGCACCAACAGGAACAAAAATCTCTCTGGTAAGAAGAAGGGCGGGGGTGTTTGTTTCATGATTAACGACTCATGGTGTAATTGTAACAAAATACAAGAACTCAAGTCCTTTTGCTTACCTGACCTAGAATTCCTCACAATCAAATGCCGACCGTATTATTTGCCAAGAGAGCTCTCCTATGTTATAGTCACAGCCGTGTATATCCCCCCGCAAGCGGATACCAAGACGGCCGGCCATCAAGGAACTTCATTGGACTTTATGCAAACTGGAAATAATATATCCTGAGGTAGCATTTATTGTGGCTGGGGATTTTAACAAAGCTAATCTGAGAACAAGGCTACCTAAATTCTATCAGCATATCGATTTCAATACACGAGAGAGTAGCACAATCGACCAGTGCTACCCTTAACTTCCACGATGCATACAATGCCCTCCTATTGGTAAATCTGACCATGACTCCATCTTGTTGCTCCCCTCCTATAGGCAGAAACTAAAATAGGAAGCTCCCGTGCTTAGGTCTATCCAAAGCTGGTCTGACCAATTGGATTCCACGCTTCAAGATTGCTTCGTATATGTTCTGGGTAGCCTCAGACAATAACATTGACGAAGACGCTGACTCGGTGAGCGAGTTAATAAGGAAGTGTATAGGAGATGTTGTACCCACTGTGACTATTAAAATCGTCCCTAACCAGAAACCGTGGATTAATGGCAGCCTTCGCGCAAAACTGAAAGCACGTACCACCACATGTAATTATGGCAAGGCGACTGGAAACATGGCCGAATACGAAGAGTGTAGTTATTCCCTCCGTAAGGCAATCAAACAAGCAAATCGTCAGTATAGAGACAAGGTGGAGTCGCAATTCAGCAGCTCAAACACGAGACGTATGTGGCAGGGTCTACAGACAATCACGGATTAGAAAAAGAAAACCAGCCCTATCTCGGACATCGACGTCATGCTCCCAGGCAAATTAAACAACTTCTTTGCTCGCTTTGAGAACAATACAGTGCCACCGACATGGCCCGCAACCAACGACTGTGGCCTTTCCTTCTCTGTGGCCGACGTGAGTAAAACATTTAAATGTGTTAACCCTCCCAAGGCTGGCATCCCTAGCCGTGGCCTAAGAGGATTTTCAGATGAGCTGGCTGGTGTGTTTATGGACATATTCAATCAATCCCTATCCCAGTCCGCTTTCCCAACATGCTGCAAGATGGCCACCATTGTTCCTTCTCCCAAGAAAGCTAAGGTAACTGAACTAAATGACTCTCGCCCCGTAGCAATCGTTTCTGTCATCATGAAGTGGTTTGAGAGACAAGTCAAGGATCATATCACCTCCATCCTACCTGTCACCCTAGACCCACTCCAACTTGCTTACCGCCCCAATAGGTCCACAGACGATGCAATCGCCATTACACTGCACACTGCCCTATCCCATCTGGACAAGGAATACCTATGTAAGAATGCTGTTCATTGACTACAGCTCAGCATTCAACCCCATAGTACCCTCCAAACTCGTCATCAAGTTTGAGACCCTGGGTCTCGAACCCGCTCTGTGCAACTGGGTACTGGACTTCCTGACGGCCCGCCCGCAGGTGGTAAAGGTAGGAAATAACGTCTCTCTCCGCTGATCCTCAACACGGGGGCCCCACAAGGGTGCGTTCTCAGCCCTCTCCTGTACTCCCTGTTCACCCACGACTGCGTGGCCATGCACACCTCCAACTCAATCATCAAGTTTGCAGACGACACTACAGTAGTGGGCTTGATTACCAACAACGACGAGGCGGCCTACAGGGAGGAGGTGAGGGCCCTCTGAGTGTGGGGTCAAGAAAATAACCTGTCACTCAATGTTAGCAAAACAAAAGAGATGATCGTGGATTTCAGGAAACAGCAAAGGAAGCACCCCCCTATCCACATCGACTGGACAGCAGTGGAGAATGTTGAAAGTTAAGTTCCTCTGTGTACATATCACCGACAAACTGAAATGGTCCACCCACACAGACCAGTGTGGTGAAGGCGCAACAGCGCCTCTTCAACCTCAGGAGGCTGAAGAAATTTGGCTTGTCACAGAAAAGCCACAAACTTTTACAGGTGCACAATTGAGAGCATCCTGTCGCGCTGTATCACCGCCTGATACGGCAACTGCACCGCCCAGAGCCGGAGGGCTATCCAGAGGGTGATGCGGTCTGCACAACGCATCACTGGGGGCAAACTACCTGCCCTCTAGAACACCTACAGCACCCGATGTCACAGGAAGGCAAAAAAGATCATCAAGGACAATAACCACCCGAGCCACTACCTGTTCACGCCGCTTCCATCCAAAATGCGAGGTCTGTAGAGGTGCATCAAAGCTGGGACAGAGAGATTGAAAAACAGCTTCTTTCTCAAGACCATCAGATTGTTAAATCAGCCACCACTTACACACTTGATATCATTGGCCACTTTAATAAATGGAACATTAGTCGCTTTAATAATGCCACTTTAAGAATGTTTACTTCTCACGTTACCCATCTCATGTGTATATAATGTATATACTGTATCCTTCACTATCTATTGCATCTTAGCCGCTCTGTCACTGCTCATCCATATATTTTATATTCTCATCCCATTCCTTTACTAGATTGTGGATATTAGGTTTTGTTGTGGAATTTGTTATATACAAGTTTTTGTTGTGGAATTGTAAAATATTACCTGTTAGATACTGCTACACTGTTGAATCTAGAAGCATAAGCATTTTGCTATTTGAGGTCAGTGAATGTAGTCTACAGTACTACTGTCAAGAAGAGAGGGAAAGAGGAAAAGATTCACAGAATGTTGGTTGACAGGTAGAGACAGTGTAGAATAATTAAGAGATGGAGTTGATGAGGAGACGGAGAGGGGGAGGAGGAGAGGGAGACTGACAATCCACACCAGAATGAAGTTATTCTCTGCTCTCTGTCGCTCTCTCTAAGCAGAACAGGCCCTTACTCAGGCCCTTCTCTTACATTAGTATTAGTGAAATCTTGGATCAAGAACAGTAGGTTTTGGATGATTCCCTCAAGTTGACGCAAAAGACTGGAAATAATTTAGTTTATCCGGTAAAATATCAAAAGAACGTGTGTGTCCCTCACTAAGAACTATTAGGGTCCATATGCCCCCATGGGGTCTTGTGTTGGAGAAGTAGGACCACACCCCCTAACGCATTAGCTCCTCTGATTAGCTCTGAATAGAGTAGCCCCAGGTTCCATGAAGAAGGAAGACCTGTGTGTGTGTGTGTGTGTGTGTGTGTGTGTGTGTGAGTGAGAAACAGAGAGAGAGGGAGAGAGATAGCTAAATTACTACGTAGATTATGGCAAAAATGTGTACTATTACAACCTTTAACTACACTAGTCAGTTAAGGACAAATTCTTACTTACAATGACAGCCAACCCCGGTCAAACCCTAACCCAGACAATGCTGGGCCAATTGTGCGACGCCCTATGGGACTCCCAGTCACGGCCTGGAATCGAACCAGGGTCTGTAGTGACACCGCTCGCCCTGAGATGCAGTGCCTTCGACCGCTGCACCACCCGGGAGCCTGTGACCACACTTACAGTGCATCTGGGCAGTATTCAGACCCCTTGACATACTCCACATTGTTACGTTAGTCTTATTCTAAAATTGATTAAATAAATGTTTTGCCTTCATCAATGTACATTCAAGACCCCATAATGATTTATAACAAATTTATTTAAAAAAAAAACAAATACATAGGGTATTAATGTATTTAAATAAGTTTCCATATGTCAAACATACATCTTCCACCTGTATTGTAATTGTGTATTGTATTTTACAGTATTGTACTTATGTATTTTAGTGGTCCTGTATGTGGCTCAGTTCATAAGAGTATGGCACTAGCAACACCGGAGTTTTCGGTTCGATTCCCATGTAAATGGCATATATTACGGTATTGGACAATGCAATTTTACAGTTTTTTTTTTTTTATCGCTTTTGTAATAAATATGTGGTGAATATTCAAAACTTCAAATGGATAACACTTGTAACACAGACAGTCTTACATTCAAAACCATTCATTGTGCATTTATTTTCTTTGTACACATCTTTCACCACACAACCATTAATCCAAAATATTAAGTATACTGTGAAATATAATGAGTACATTGGTTTAGTCACCAAAACACAACATATTCATATCCTCAATGTAGTTATAATAACCAAAAAATTTAAGATATGTTTTTATATTGCTCTTGAACGTAATATGCTAAAGTACGCTGTTTTCTAATTAGGCAAAACACTTGCACTACCCATCAAAAAGACCCCAGCAACTTCCTTTTACATGCACTCCAACCCTGTTCCCGGAGAGCTACCGTTCTGCAGGTTTAACCTCCAACCCTGTATATATTTCGTCATGTTTTTACTCGTTAGAGGTGTTAAAAACATCATAAGGTAGTTAATTTAAACCGTTTTATAGCAATTTATATCCGTTTAGTGCGATTTTGAGGCAGTTCTATGTGATGCTCTTTGAAGCTTTGGGCACGTTTCGGGGTCCCGGTCGAACGTTAGTGGGCATTTCGACGGACAGAGGACATCTTTCGACCAAAAGAAGATTAGACCCAAGAAAGGATACATTGCCCAAGATTCTGATGGAAGATCACCTCACAGTAAGAAATATTTAATATGATAAATCGTTGTTCTGTCGAAAAATTTTAAACGCATATTCCGCCATTTTGTTTGGTATAGCTTCGCTTGGCGAACCCTGTATTGCACAGTAAGGATAATTTTAGAAATGTAATTCAGCGATTGCATTAAGAACTAATTTGTCTTTCGATTCCTGTCAACCCTGTATTTTTTAGTCAAGTATATGATTAGCTATTGATTAAACTAGATCACTCTGAAAGATGGCGACCGACATTTTCAGGCTTGTTTTGCTACTATTTTCATTGTATAACCACGTTTTTTTATGGCTAAATATGCACATTTTCGAACAAACTCTATATGTATGTTGTAATATGATGTTACAGGAGTGTCATCGGAAGAATTCTGAGAAGGTTAGTGAAAAAATTAATATATTTTGGCGATGATAACGATATCGCTCTCTTTGGCTTGAATTCATGCTGGGGTAACGTTTGCATATGTGGTATGCTAATATAACGATTTATTGTGTTTTCGCTGTAAAACACTTAGAACATCTGAAATATTGTCTGAATTCACAAGATCTGTGTCTTTCCATTGCTGTGAGCTGTATATTTTTATGAAATGTTTTATGATGAGTAAATTGGTAAAACACGTTGCTCTCTGTAGTAATTCTAGTCGAGTTGTGATGGTGGGTGCAATTGTAAACTATGATTTCTACCTGAAATATGCACATTTTTCTAACAAAACCTATCCTATACAATAAATATGTTATCAGACTGTCATCTGATGAGGTTTTTTCTTGGTTAGTGGCTATCAATATCTTTATTTGGCCGAATTGGTGATAGCTAGTGGTGGAGAGAAAAAATGGTGGACAAAGGAAAATGGTGTATTTTGCTAACGTGGTTAGCTAATAGATTTACATATTGTGTCTTCCCTGTAAAACATTTTAAAAAACAGAAATGGGTTTATTCACAAGATCTGTATCTTTCATCTGGTGTCTTGGACTTGTGATTTAATGATATTTAGATGCTACTATTTAATTGTGACGCTATGCTAGCGATGCTAATCAGTGTGGGGGGGGGGTGGGGGGATGTTGTCATAGGTGTACCGATATCGGGCTTGCAGCCATAACAGGGTAACCTCCAACCCTGTTCCTGGAGAGCTACCGTTCTGCAGGTTTAACCTCCAACCCTGTTCCTGTAGAACTACCGTTCTGTAGGTTTAACCTCCAACCCTGTTCCTGGAGAGCTACCGTTCTGTAGGTTTAACCTCCAACCCTGTTCCTGGAGAGCTACCGTTCTGTAGGTTTAACCTCCAACCCTGTTCCTGGAGAGCTACCGTTCTGTAGGTTTAACCTCCAACCCTGTTCCTGTAGAACTACCGTTCTGTAGGTTTAACCTCCAACCCTGTTCCTGTAGAACTACCGTTCTGTAGGTTTAACCTTTCACGAGTATCAACCCCGTATCCGGGATCACCCCCCACCCCCCCCACACTGATTAGCATCGCTAGCATAGCTTCACAAGTAAATAGTAGCATCTAAATATCATTAAATCACAAGTCCAAGACACCAGATGAAAGATACAGATCTTGTGAATAAACCCATCATTTGTTTTTTAAAATGTTTTACAGGGAAGACACAATATGTAAATCTATTAGCTAACCACGTTAGCAAAATACACCATCTTTCTTTGTCCACCATTTTCTCTCTCCACCACTAGCTATCACCAATTCGGCTAAACTAAGATATTGATAGCAACAAACCAAGAAAAAAACTCATCAGATGACAGTCTGATAACATATTTATGGTATAGGATAGGTGTTGTTAGAAAAAAGTGCATATTTCAGGTAGAAATCACAGTTTACAATTGCACCGACCATCACAAATCGACTAGAATTACTAGATAGAGCAACGTGTATGACCAATTTACTCATCATAAAACATTTCATAAAAATAGACAAAGCATAGCAATGGAAAGACACAGTTCTTGTGATTTCAGACCATATTTCAGATTTTCTAAGCGTTTTTCAGCGAAAACACAATAAATCGATAAGTTAGCATACCACATGTACAAACGTTAGTAGAGCATGAATTCAAGGCAAAGGGAGCTATAACGTTATCATCGCCAAAATATATTAATTTTTTCACTAACCTTCTCAGAATTCTTCCGATGACACTCCTGTAACATCATTTTACAACATACATATACAGTTTGTTCGAAAAGGTGCATATTTAGCCATACAAAACCGTGGTTACACAATAAAAATACTAGGAAATCAAGCCTCAATATGTCTGACGTCATCTATCAGAGTGATCTAGTTTAATTGAAAGCTAATCATATACTTGACTAAAAAATACAGGGTTGACAGGAATCGAAAGACAAATTAGTTCTTAATGCAACCGCTGACTTACATTTTTAAAATTATCCTTACTTTTCAATACAGGGTTCGCCAAGTGACGCGATAACAAACAAAATGGCGAAATATGCGTTTAAAATATTTCGACAGAACGATTTATCATATTAAATATTGCTTACTTTGAGCTGTTCTTCCATCAGATTCTTGGGCAATGTATTCTTTCTTGGGTTTAATCTTCTTTTGGTCGAAAGATGTCCTTTGTCCGTCTAAATGCCCGCTAACGTTCGACCGGGACCCCGAAATGTGCCCGGTGCTTCACATAGAAATGCATCAAAATCGCACTAAACGGATATAAATTGCTATAAAACGGTTTAAATTAACTACCTTATGATGTTTCTAAGTCCTATATCGAATTAAATTACAGACGGATACATTTTACGTTGATAACCGAGCCTTTGAAAATGGCATCCGGAGGTGTCTTCCTGCGTAAAGGCGAGCGTCGAAAGGGGGGCTACCCTCACTCCTTGGTCCTTTATAACCTCTGAGAGCTACGCAGAAGGCCCATTCCACTTCTCATTGGTTACTGACATCCAGGGGAAGGCGGGTGCAGTTCGTGTCGTTCCATAGGATAGACAGAGACCTTAAAAACTGATCTGAAACCAGAGCTTCGCTCTCAGACCTTTCACTGTCTGTCATGGATTTCGCTGTAGAAAGAGTTCTGGGTCACCCACAGACATCATTCCAACTTTGTATGAAACTAGAAAGTGTTTTCTATCCAATAGAATTAATAATATGCATATTGTACGAGCAAGAATTGAGTACTAGGCAGTTTAATTTGGAGACGACAAAATGCTAATTCGGAACAGCACCCCCTGTAGTCGCAAGAAGTTAACCTCCAACCCTGTTCCTGGAGAGCTACCGTTCTGTAGGTTTAACCTCCAACCCTGTTCCTGTAGAACTACCGTTCTGTAGGTTTAACCTCCAACTCTGTTCCTGTAGAACTACCATTCTGTAGGTTTAACCTCCATCCCTGTTCCTGGAGAGCTACCGTTCTATAGGTTTAACCTCCAACCCTGTTCCTGTAGAACTACCATTCTGTAGGTTTAACCTCCATCCCTGTTCCTGGAGAGCTACAGTTCTGTAGGTTTTTAGTCCAACCCTGTTCCTAGAGAGCTACCGTTCTGTAGGTTTTAACTCCAACCCTTATCAGCTCGGGTCAGCAGGTAGCCTAGGGGTTAGAGCGTTCAGCCATTAACCATAGGATGTTGGATTGAATCCCCAAGCAGACAGGTAAAAATCTGTTGTTCTGCCCCTGAACCAGGTAGTTAACCCACTGTTCCCTGGTAGGCCATCATTGTAAATAAGTTGTTCTTGCCTAGTTAAAAAGGTTAAATAAAAAAGTTATCTAGCACACCTGATTCAAATAGGTAGCTGGTTGATAAGCTGAATCAGGTTAGTTACAACTGGGGTTGAAGCAAATACCCTTCTGTAGGTTTCTCTCCAGGAACAGGGTTAGAGAGCCCTGGTATAAGGGACACATATTGGCATTGTGTCAATATTTTATTACTGCACTGTAGGAGCTAGAAACAAGCATTTCGCTGTACCGGCAGTAACATCTGTTAATCTGTGTACACGACCAATAAACTTAGATTTGATACATACAGTACATTTCTGATCTTGTCAATATCAAAAAATGTTAATCACAGTAGTACATATATTATACTGTTTGTCTACTTTACAGACATCAAAATATGTATTAGATAAACCAGTGTACATGTCAAATCTAAACGTTCATCAAACATTTAAGTGATCATCAATTGAGCGCAGTCGGATTAAGTAGTATAAAGGTAAGGTGGGGAAAACGGAACCAAAGAAAGTAGAAGTTCCCTCCTACCTTACCTGCCTACCCACTGGTTACCTATTCTTAGCACCACCTGGCACGCTAACCAAAATACTCAGGTCTTACCTAGTGTGCATACACAGAGTAAATACAATAAAATGCAGGCCTCTTGCCTAAACACTCCCAAGGTGCCTTCCCCTTCCCCCCTAGGAACAAATGAAACAATATAATTCAAACTTAGTGAACAATTTAAATTAACCAAAAACACTAGGTACTATTGTATACACATACCTCTACAGGAGCGGCTACAAAACACTTTCAACAAATTTACCAGACCAACAACCAACACAGCACATACAAAGAAGCTCTCTCCTAACACAGGAACACTGGCTATTCAAGCTGCAGAAGGAGTCGGTAATTGCAGACAGCTGTATCCCCTGACGAGAGGGCGGGTTCAGCGCTTCAATTAGTGCTGGGCCGACCAATCAGCTGCTTTAGAATCTAGGCAGCCATTTCCTGAAACACACACACACACACATATACACAAACCCACAACAACACAGAAACTGGGGAACGTAACACATTATGAAAGTCCGCTACTTCATATGAACATGTATTGCAATGTGGAACATGTATTTCTAGTTGAGTTTGGTGAAACATTTTGTGTGTTATACTTAGTCAATTGAAAATGCCCTTTTCATGATCTGTTTTAAATTTTGTACTAAAAGTTGAAAATGTACCACATGCTTGTGAAAGTTGTACCGAAACGAAAAAACAAACTATGACCTTATTTTTCTCACTCCTGTAATTCAAAGTGGGAGAGACAGGCTGGTTACACTGTATACTTGTATTACAGACTTACTACCAGACATAGGTTATGGACTGGGAAGTTGACCTCTGAACCAAGACCAGACTATGTGGATATATTCGATAACAACGATGAACTTTCATGTCAAATACAGTTTGACATCTGAGAGCAGAAATTAGATTAGTAACAGTAACTAACATCTCGGTGATTATACAATAGTTCCCGTCACACACACACACACACACACACACACACACACACACACACACACACACACACACACACACACACACACACACACACACACAACCACACAACCACACAACCACACAACCACACACACACACACACACACACACACACACACACACACACACACACACACACACTGTGAATTCCTTGGCTGCTTCCACAACGCCTTCTTTCAGAAGAGGGATATGGTTTCCTTTTAATAGTTGAACATGTATGTTTTGATTGAATCGTTTAATTATGAATTGTGGCATTGAAATCTAAGACTGTGGATTATGATATTAAAAGCAGGCCAAAACAATCCAGTTGGATGTTTCATACTTAAGTTCCACCAGTGTTTTTTGTTCAATTGACAGTGAGACAGCCATTGAGTTCTTTCCGTTGCGGCTCTCAAGTTTGGATAGTGGTTTTTTTGCTGGCTTCCTAAATGCTGATGCATGGAAAAAGAATAAGTGAAATCGTATATCACATATTCAGTCATATAGTCCTTATTTCTGTATGAACTCATTCTATTCACAAACATCTAAACTAAAGCAGTGTGGTGACAATTTAGTTTTTCCCCCTAACACTTTAAACCCATTACCTGGCTGTTCTCTCTTGTCCACCCAGGCTGTTCTCTTCTCCTCTACCCAGGCTGTTCTCTCTTGTCCACCCAGGCTGTTCTCTACTCCTCTACCCAGGCCGTTCTCTCTTGTCCACCCAGGCTGTTCTCTTCTCCTCTACCCAGGCTGTTCTCTTCTCCTCTACCCAGGCTGTTCTCTCTTGTCCACCCAGGCTGTTCTCTTCTCCTCTACCCAGGCTGTTCTCTCCTGTCCACCCAGGCTGTTCTCTCTTGTCCACCCAGGCTGTTCTCTTCTCCTCTACCCAGGCTGTTCTCTCTTGTCCACCCAGGCTGTTCTCTTCTCCTCCACCCAGGCTGTTCTCTTCTCCTCTACCCAGGCTGTTCACTTCTCCTCTACCCAGGCTGTTCTCTTCTCCTCTACCCAGGCTGTTCTCTTCTCCTCTACCCAGGCCGTTCTCTCTTGTCTACCCAGGCTGCTCTCTTCTCCTCTACCCAGGCTGTTCACTTCTCCTCTACCCAGGCTGTTCTCTTCTCCTCTACCCAGGCTGTTCTCTTCTCCTCTACCCAGGCCGTTCTCTCTTGTCTACCCAGGCTGTTCTCTTCTCCTCTACCCAGGCTGTTCTCTTCTCCTCTACCCAGGCTGTTCTCTCTTGTCTAACCAGGCTGTTCTCTTCTCCTCTACCCAGGCTGTTCTCTTCTCCTCTACCCAGGCTGTTCTCTTCTCCTCTACCCAGGCTGTTCTCTTCTCCTCTACCCAGGCTGTTCTCTCCTGTCCACCCAGGCTGTTCTCTTCTCCTCTACCCAGGCTGTTCTCTCTTGTCCACCCAGGCTGTTCTCTCCTGTCCACCCAGGCTGTTCTCTTCTCCTCTACCCAGGCTGTTCTCTTCTCCTCTACCCAGGCTGTTCTCTCTTGTCCACCCAGGCTGTTCTCTTCTCCTCCACCCAGGCTGTTCTCTCTTGTCAACCCAGGCTGTTCTCTTCTCCTCTACCCAGGCTGTTCTCTCTTGTCAACCCAGGCTGTTCTCTTCTCCTCTACCCAGGCTGTTCTCTTCTCCTCTACCCAGGTTGTTCTCTTCTCCTCCACCCAGGCTGTTCTCTCTTGTCCACCCAGGCTGTTCTCTTCTCCTCCACCAAGGCTGTTCTCTCTTGTCCACCCAGGCTGTTCTCTTCTCCTCCACCCAGGCTGTTCTCTCTTGTCAACCCAGGCTGTTCTCTTCTCCTCTACCCAGGCTGTTCTCTCTTGTCAACCCAGGCTGTTCTCTCTTATCTACCCAGGCTGTTCTCTTCTCCTCTACCCAGGCTGTTCTCTTCTCCTCCACCCAGGCTGTTCTCTCTTGTCCACCCAGGCTGTTCTCTTCTCCTCTACCCAGGCTGTTCTCTCTTGTCCACCCAGGCTGTTCTCTTATCCTCTACCCAGGCTGTTCTCTCTTGTCTACCCAGGCTGTTCTCTTCTCCTCTACCCAGGCTGTTCTCTTCTCCTCCACCCAGGCTGTTCTCTCTTGTCCACCCAGGCTGTTCTCTTCTCCTCCACCCAGGCTGTTCTCTCTTGTCAACCCAGGCTGTTCTCTTCTCCTCTACCCAGGCTGTTCTCTCTTGTCCACCCAGGCTGTTCTCTCCTGTCCACCCAGGCTGTTCTCTTCTCCTCTACCCAGGCTGTTCTCTCTTGTCAACCCAGGCTGTTCTCTTCTCCTCTACCCAGGCTGTTCTCTCTTGTCAACCCAGGCTGTTCTCTTCTCCTCTACCCAGGCTGTTCTCTTCTCCTCCACTCAGGCTGTTCTCTCTTGTCCACCCAGGCTGTTCTCTCTTGTCCACCCAGGCTGTTCTCTTCTCCTCTACCCAGGCTGTTCTCTCTTGTCCACCCAGGCTGTTCTCTCCTGTCCACCCAGGCTGTTCTCTCCTGTCCACCCAGGCTGTTCACTCCTCCTCCACCCAAGCTGTTCTCTCCTGTCCATCCAGTCTGTTCACTCCTCCTCCACCCAAGCTGTTCTCTCCTGTCCATCCAGTCTGTTCACTCCTCCTCCACCCAGGCTGTTCACTCCTCCTCCACCCAGGCTGTTCTCTCCTTCTCTATTCAAGCTGTTCTCTCCTTCCTCTATCCGGGTTGTTTCCAGACTAACCACTAGAGGGGGGCAGTAGACACAGTCTGATCTTTGGCCTCTCGTTGACCCTGAGTTGACACCAATTACTCTACGTTAGCTTCTCCCCTCTCTCCTTCATCTGCACTGGCCCAGGACTGATATTATGGCTCGATACTCTGCTGTAGCATCCTCCCCTAATCTGCACTGGCCCGAGACTGTTAACATTCTGCTGAATCTACTTAATAAAACTTAAGGCAACAAATGTACACACAATATTGAGTAGATGTAATGTCCTATGTTTTTAAGTAAAACAAAAGAATAATGTGTTTGAATTGACACAAATAAAGTATGTACAGGGAATTAATAATAGCCATAAAAATGTGTTGGATTTACTGATAATATGATTAAATATGATTAAATGTGATGTAACACATATTTGGTAAACCCAAAATTTGATGTGTTTCACTAACATTTAATGTTTACCATTGTTTAATCTATTTGGGTGGTGTCATCAATGTACGTCAATTTGCCTGATGGTTGATATCTGTTTATCATGATCCATTACATCTCTTAGCACAACAAGCTGCTTACTACTAATATAGAAATATAGTTTCTTTATTCAAATAATCATAGTCCAAAAATGTTGAATTACCCACAATCCTCTAAAAGTGGAGCCACATGGCAACTTGTTGCAATAACTTTATTAAGTAGAGAGAAATATTTTACAAGTTTAGTAAATTCAATCACTTAAATCACTTAAAACAGAAAATGGTCTGGGTAAAATGAAATCAACAAATCATTGAAAGGACTTGTATTATTTTTTACAATTTCATTTCACCCCAGAATCATTTTTTACAGTGCTTCCTGTCATTACCTGTCTCATCTCCTTCATCTACACTGATCTGAAAACACAGAAGAGATGCAAGATATTGTATAGTCAGAAGACCCCTCCCCCCATGCCTCGTAACCTGCAATCTTGGGATGAGTGTCAGTAGTTAATTGTGCTGTCCTCTCTTTGTCCCCTTTTCCTTTATTCACACTAAAAAACACGAGCTTGGTGAACGCAGCAAAGAGAAAGCCGTACAGTGTAAGGACTAGGGTGATTAGACAGCCAGCAGTGAACACCTTGCATGTCAAGCCAGTTTACCCTCCCTGCTCCTATCATGAGGTTGGAAAGCTGTTAGTGGACGATTGTGGAGAAAGGGATCTTGGTACATGGCCTTAGGATAAACACAAACGCGCGAACACACACAAACACACAAATACACACACACACACACTTCGTAGAGAGATGGATATGGATCCAATAGCCTAAGGACAGCCAGGGCCATCTGGTCAGCTTGGTCCTTCTTCCTCTATTTGGACAGGACTGGACAGGACAGAACAATACAGGACAGGACAGTGGCATAGACTGACATAGACTGACATAGACTGACATAGACTGACCAGGTTAATCCAGGTGTAAATTATAATCCCTTATTGAGGTCACCAGTTAAATCCATCTTAATCAGTGTAGATGAAGGGGAGGAGACAGGTTAATATGGATTTTTAAGCCTTGAGACAATTGAGACATGGATTGTGTATGTGTGCCATTCAGAGGGGGAATGGGCAAGACAAAATATTTAAGTGCCTTTGAACGGGGTATGGTAGTAGGTTCCCTGGAGGGCAGGCAGTGGGCCCCCAGTGATGCGTTGGGCTGACCGCACCACCCTCTGGAGAGCCCTGCGGTTCTGGACGGTGCAATTGCCGTACCAGGAAGTTATACAGCCCGACAGGATGCTCTCAATGGTGCATCTGTAAAAGTTTGTGAGAGACTTAGGGGCCAAATGTATTTAGCCTCCTGAGATTGAAAAGGTGCTATTGGGCCTTTTCACCACACTGTCTGTTTGAATGGACCATTTCAGGTTGTCAGTGATGTGAATACAGAGGAACTTGAAGCTTTCTATCATCTCCACTGCAGCCCTGTTGATGTGGATGGGGGCGTGCTCCCTCTGCTATCTCCTGAAGTCCACCATCAGCTCCTTCGTTTCGCTGATGTTGAGGGAGAGGTTATTTTCCTGGCACCACTTCTCCAGGGCCCTCACTTCCTCCCTGTAAGCTGTCTCGATGTTGTTGTTAATCAGGTCTACCACTGTTGTGTCGTCTGCAAACTTGATGATTGAGTTGGAGACGTGCGTGGCCAAGCAGTCATGGGTGAACAGGGAGTACAGGAGGGGGCTGAGCACAAACCCTTGTAGGGCCCGTTTTGAGGATCAGCGTATGGGAGGTGTTGTTGCCTATCTTCACCGCCTGGGGTCGGCCCGTCAAGAAGTCCAGGACCCAGTTGCGGAGGGCGGACCCGGTACCCCACGTTTAGTGATGAGCTTGGAGGGCACTATGGTGTTGAAGGTTGAGCTGTAGTCGATGAACAGCATTCTTACATAGGTATTTTCTCTTGTCTAGATGAGATACAGCAGTGTGCAGTGCGATGGCAATTGCATCATTCATGGATCTGCTGAGGCTGTATGTAGATTTTAGTGGGTCTAGGGTGTCGGGTAAGGTGGAGGTGATATGCTCCTTAACTAGCCTCTTAAAGCACTTCATGATGGCAGAAGTGAGTGCTATAGTCATTTAGTTCAGTTACTTTTGCTTTCTTGGGTAGAGGAACAATGGTGGACATCTTGAAGCAAGTGGGGACAACAGACGGGGATAGGGAGGGATTGCATATATCCGTAAACACTCCAACCAGCTGGTCTACACATGCTCTGAATATGTGGCTAGGGATGCTGTCTGGGCCGCCAGCCTTGCGAGGTTTAGCCCACTTAAATTACTCACTCAAGTTGGCCACGGAGAACGAGAGATCGCGGCCCCCGTGACTGGTGATGGCACGCGTCTTTGGCACTGTGGTTTCCATGAAGCGGGCGAAGAAGGTGTTTAGCTTGTCCGGGAACAAGGCGTCGATGTCCGCGACATGGCTAGTTTTCCCTTTATAATTCGTGATTGTCTGAGTCCATGCCACATGGGTCTCGTGTCTGAGCCGTTGAATTGCGACTCCACTTTGTCTTCTGGAGGGCATAGCTGGACTGTTTGTAATCGTCCATGTTCCCAGTCACCTTGCCGTGGTTATATGCGGTGGTTAGCACTTTCAGTTTTGCGCGAATGCTGCCAACTATCCATGCTTTTTCCTTTGGATTAGTTCTAATCATTACAGTGGGAACAACATACTTCCTGATGAACTCAGTCACCAAGTCAGTCTATACGTCAATGTTATTCTCAGAGGCAACACGGACCATATCCCAGTCCGCGTGATCAAAACATTCTTGAAGCATAAATTCCAATTGGTCAGACCAAGTTTGAACAGTCCTTACCATGGGTACTTCCTGTTTAAGTTTATGCCTACAGGAAGGGAGGATCAGAATGGAGGCATGATCTGATTTGCCCTAAGGGAAGGTGGGGAGGGCCTTGTTGCCAGCATGGGAAGGGGATTAGGAATGGTCAAGAATTCTTGAGAAGCGAGTCGTACAGGAGATGTGTTGATAAAACTTCGGGAGTGTTTTTCTCAAATTTGCTTTGTTAAAATCCCCAGCTACAATAAATGTGTCCTCGGGATATGTGGTTTCCAGTTTATGGTTTCGGGATATGTGGTTTTCCAGTGTCGGCCGTGACAATGACCGAAGAGAATTCTCTCTGGAGGTAATGCGGACGTCATTTGATAGTGATGTATTCCAGATCAGGAGAACAAAACGATTTAAGTTCCTGTACGTTACCACAATCAAACAATGAATAGTTAATCATGAAAAATACACCTCCACCTTTCTTTTTCCCAGAGTTCTGTGCGCACGATGTACGGATAACCTTGGTGGCTGTATGGACGGGGACAGTATATCCGGAGAGCCATAATTCTGTGAAACAGAGTATGTTACAGTCCCTGATGTCTCTCTGGAAGGTCCTCGCCTGGGTCTCGTATACTTTATTTTCCAGGGACTGAACATTACAGAGTAATAAACTCGAAAGCGGTGGATGGTATGCACGCCTTCTGAGACAGACTAAAAGCCCACTCCATATTCTTCTTCTCCGTCGGCGTCGTCTTGGAGCAGCCCCTGGGATGAGTGGAAATGCCTCGGGTGGTACGAACAAAGGATCCAATTCAGCAAAGTCACATTTCTGGTGAAAATGCTGGTAAGTGACCGCCGATCTAATATCCAAAAGTTGTTTTCGGCTGTAGGTAATAATTTATTTATTTTATTTTATTTCACCTTTATTTAACCAGGTAGGCAAATTGAGAACACGTTCTCATTTACAATTGCGACCTGGCCAAGATAAAGCAAAGCAGTTCGATACATACAACAACACATAGTTACACATGGAGTAGAACAAACATACAGTCAATAATACAGTGAAAAAATAAGTCTATATACAATGTGAGCAAGTGAGGTGAGATAAGGGAGGTGAAGGCAAACAAAATATATATAAAAATAAATAAAAATATAAAAAGGCCATGGTGGCGAAGTAAATACAATATAGCAAGTAAAAAAAACACTGGAATGGTTGGTTTGCAGTGGAAGAAAGTGCAAAGTAGAGATAGAAATAATGGGGTGCAAAGGAGCAAAAATAAATAAATGAATACAGTAGGTAAAGAGGTAGTTGTTTGGGCTAAATTATAGATAGGCTATGTACAGGTGCAGTAATCTATGAGCTGCTCTGTAATAATGCAAGAAACATTCAAAGAAAATAATGAAGAAATAAAAAATGAAATAAAAAAAATACTGCAAAGTTGGCCAGGAGCTAGGAATAGGACGACCATGTCTGTCAGCACCATGTTGTAAGTGTGTGATATAATATATCATGATGCACTTAACCTTTCTCACACATTATACTGCACCGTGGCATTATGCTCTCACAGTAAGCTGCAGCAAGGAAATGATTCTATGTTCCTTGATCAGTAGCTGTCAGCCATGAGTCTAGTCATCTCCTGCTTTACAAAATATATGTGCAGTGATTGGTGCTGGTATCCTCTGCACTTTCAGTCAAATAAGCCCCCTCCTCCCTCGGTAGATCATCTGATGGAATAACTCAATGTCTTAATCTTGGTTGGGACTTGGCTGTGTGAGAGAGAGTCCGAGCCAAGCTGCACATCAGAAGGAGAAGGAAAGGACATTTTGGAAACGTTTTTTCTCCTTTTTTTTCCTCTCCCTGACAGGGTGATTTTTCTTGCCTCAGTAGGCCAGTGGGTGTTGCTGGTATAATGATACTATTACACACTACTACATTACAAAACACTTCATCATGGGATCCTATTCAACTTCTCCAGGTTCTAAGAGTCTCTCTCTTACTCTCTACCTCTCTCTTTCTCTCTCTCTCTCCCTCCCTCCCTCTCTCTCTCTCTCTTATGTAAGACTCCATATATTTTATTATCAACTCAAGATACAGTATGCTATATCCAAATGTTAAGCAGTTTGACACCCAATGCAAACCTAGCTATATAGGGCAGCTCCTGACTGGCTGGCGGCTCTGGCAGCTCCTGACTGGCTGGCGGCTCTGGCAGCTCCTGACTGGCTGGCGTCTCTGGCAGCTCCTGCCTGGCTGGCGGCTCTGGCAGCTCCTGACTGGCTGGCGGCTCTGGCAGCCCCTGACTGGCTGGCGACTCCTGACTGGCTGGCGGCTCTGGCAGCTCCTGACTGACGGACGGCTCTAGCGGCTCCTGACTGACGAACGGCTCTGATGGCTCGGGACAGACGGGCGGCTCTAATGGCTCGGGACAGATGGACGGCTCAGATGGCGCTGGGCAGACGGATGGCTCAGATGGCGCTCGGCAGACGGACGGCTCAGATGGCGCTGGGCAGACGGACGGCTCAGATGGCGCTGGGCAGACGGACGGCTCAGATGGCGCTGGGCAGACGGATGGCTCAGATGGCGCTGGGCAGACGGATGGCTCAGATGGCGCTGGGCAGACGGATGGCTCAGACGGCGCTGGGCAGGCAGGCAGCTCAGACGGCGCTGGGCAGACGAGCAGTGCAGACGGCGTTGAGCAGACGAGCAGTGCAGGCGGGGTTGGGCAGACGGCCGACTCTGACCTGCTGAGGCGCACAGTAGGCCTGGTGCGTGGTGCCGGAACTGGTGGTACCGGACTGAGGGCACGCACCTCAGGGCGAGTGCGAGGAGAAGGAACAGTGCGTACAGGGCTCTGGAAACGCACAGGAGGCTTGGTGCGTGGTGCCGGAACTGGTGGTACTGGGCTGGAGACACGCACCACAGGGAGAGTGCGTGGAGGAGGAACAGGGCTCTGGAGACGCACAGGAAGCCTAGTGCGTGGTGTAGGCACTGATGGTACTGGGCTGGGGCGGGAAGGTGGCGCCGGATATACCGGACCGTGCAGGCGTACTGGCTCCCTTGAGCACTGAGCCTGCCCAACCTTACCTCGTTGAATGCTCCCCGTAGCCCGACCAATGCGGGGAGGTGGAATAACCCGCACTGGGCTGTGTAGGCGAACCGGGGACACCATGCGTAAGGCTGGTGCCATGTACACCGGCCCGAGGAGACGTACTGGAGGCCAGATATGTTGAGCCATGCGTAAGGCTGGTGCCATGTACACCGGCCCGAGGAGACGTACTGGAGGCCAGATATGTTGAGCCGGCTTCATGGCACTTGGCTCAATGCTCAATCTAGCCCGGCCAGTGCGGGGAGGTGGAATAACCCTTACCGGGCTATGCACACGTACAGGAGACACCGTGCGCTCTTCCGCATAACACGGTGTCTGCCCGTACTCCCGCTCTCCACGGTAAGCATGGGAAGTGGGCGCAGGTCTCCTACCTGACTTCGCCACACTACCCTTTAGCCCCTCCCCCCCCAATAATTTTTGGGGGATTTCTTCTCGGGCTTCCTGGCCAGCCGTGTTCCCTCATAACACCGGTTCCCCTTCTCAGCTGCTTTCGCTCTCCTAGCTGCCGCCACCTGTTCCCATGGAAGGCGATCCTTACCAGCCAGGATCTCCTCCCATGTGTAGCAACCCTTTCCGTCCAATACGTCCCCCCAAGTCCATTTCTCCTGGTCCCGCTGCTGCTGCTGCTGCCGTTGCTGCCCGTTGCTACGCTGCTTGGTCCGGGTTTGGTGGGTGGTTCTGTAACGTCAGCCTTCCCTCTCTTCACTAGAAGAGAGAGTGTAGCAGGGATCGGACCAACACGCAGCGTAGCCAGTGCTCAACATGTTTAATAACACTAATAAACAGTGAACACTTAACACTTAACAAATAACAAAATAACAAAATGTGGCAAACCGATAACAGTCCTATCTGGTGCAGAACACAAACACAGAGACAGGAAACAACCACCCACAATCCCCAACACAAAACAAGCCACCTATATATGATTCTCAATCAGGGACAACGATTGACAGCTGTCTCTGATTGAGAACCATATTAGGCTGGACACAGAAACAGACAAACTAGACACACAACATAGAATTCCCACCCAGCTCACGTCCTGACCAACACTAAACAAGCAAAACACATAAGAACTATGGTCAGGACGTGACACACGGAAACAAACACCCACAAAACACATGTGAAACCCAGGCTGCCTAAGTATGACTCTCAATCAGGGACAACGATTGACAGCTGTCTCTGATTGAGAATCATACAGCTCTGGCTGGTCCTGGCTGGACGGCTCTGGCTGGTCCTGGCTGGACGGCTCTGGCTGGTCCTGGCTGGACGGCTCTGGCTGGTCCTGGCCGAACACAAACATCCCAACATAGAAAATCAAACATATACAAACCCACCCAACTCACGCCCTGACCAACTAAATAAATACAAGAAAAAGGAAAACAGGTCAGGAACGTGACATAACCCCCCCCTTAAGGTGCGAACTCCGGGCGCACCAGCATAAACTCTAGGGGAGGGTCTGGGTGGGCGTCTGTCCACGGTGGCGGCTCTGGCGCTGGTCGTGGTCCCCACCCCACCATAGTCAAACCCCGCTTCCGTGGCCTCCTCCCAATGGCCACCCTCCATGTCAATCCCACTATACCAAAGGGCAGCACCGGACTGAGGGGCAGCTCCGGACTGAGGGACAGCACCGGACTGAGGGGCGAATCCTGGCTGACTGGCTCTGGCGGATCCTGACTGGCTGGCTCTGGCGGATCCTGGCTGGCTGGCTCTGGCGGATCCTGGCTGGCTGGCTCTGGCGGATCCTGGCTGGCTGGCTCTGGCAGCTCCTGGCTGGCTGGCTCTGGCAGCTCCTGGCTGGCTGGCTCTGGCAGCTCCTGACTGGCTGGCTCTGGCAGCTCCTGACTGGCTGGCTCTGGCAGCTCCTGACTGTCTGGCTCAGGCAGCTCCTGGCTGGCTGGCTCAGGCAGCTCCTGGCTGGCTGGCTCTGGCTGGTCCTGGCTGGACGGCTCTGGCTGGTCCTGGCTGGACGGCTCTGGCTGGTCCTGGCTGGACGGCTCTGGCTGGTCTTGGCTGGACGGCTCTGGCTGGTCCTGGCTGGACGGCTCTGGCTGGTCCTGGCTGGACGGCTCTGAAGGCTCAGTACAGACGGTCAGCTCTGACGGCTCGGAACAGACGGACAGCGCTGGGCAGGCAGGCAGTTCAGACAGCGCTGGGGAGGCAGGCAGTTCAGACAGCGCTGGGAAGGCAGGCAGTTCAGACTCAGGCTGCGCTGGAGAGGAGGAAAGCTCTGACAGCGCTGGACAGGTGGGAGCAGCTGGAGAGAGAACCCGGAGAGACAGCCTGGTGCGGGGGGCTGCCACCGGAGGACTGGTACGTGGAGGTGGCACCGGGTATACCGGACCGTGAAGGAGGACACGCGCTCTTGAGCACCGAGCCTCCCCAACCCTACCAGGTTGAATGGTCCCCGTAGCCCTGCCAGTGCGGCGAGGTGGAATAGCCCGCACTGGGCTATGCTGGCGAACCGGGGACACCATCTGTAAGGCTGGTGCCATGTACGCCGGCCCGAGGAGACGTACTGGAGGCCAGATATGTTGGGCCGGCTTCATGGCACCCGGCTCGATGCCCAACCTAGCCCTGCCAGTGCGGCGAGGTGGAATAGCCCGCACTGGGCTAAGCACGCGTACTGGGGACACCGTGCGCTTTACCGCATAACACGGTGTCTGACCAGTACGACGCCCTCTCACTCCACGGTAAGCACGGGAGTTGGCTCAGGTATCCTACCCGGCTTTGCCACACTCCGCGTGTGCCCCCCCCCCAAGAAATTTTTGGGTCTGACTCTCGGGCTCCCAACCGCGTCGCCGCGCTGCCTCCTCATACCAGCGCCTCTCTGCCTTCGCTGCCTCCAACTCTGCCTTGGGACGGCGATATTCCCCTGGCTGAGCCCAGGGTCCTTTGCCGTCCAGAATCTCTTCCCAAGTCCAGGAGTCCTGGGTTTTTTTCCGCTGCTGTTGCCGCCCTTCTCCACTCCGCTTGGTCCATTGGTGGTGGGTGTTTCTGTTTCGGATATCGTCATTTTCTCCCTCCTCCTCGGACGAGGAGAGGCGAGACGGATCGGACCAATACGCAGAGTGGTTAGTGTTCATAATGATTTATTAAAACGAAACTGAATACTGAATTACAAAACAAATAAACGAAGTGCATAAACCGATACAGTACCGTGTGGTGCAACAAACACAGACACGGAAACAAACACCCACAAAACACACGTGAATCCCAGGCTGCCTAAGTATGATTCTCAATCAGGGACAACGATTGACAGCTGTCTCTGATTGAGAATCATACCCGGCCGAACACAAACATCCCAACATAGAAAATCAAACATAGACAAACCCACCCAACTCACGCCCTGACCAACTAAATAAATACAAGAAAAAGGAAAACAGGTCAGGAACGTGACATGTAATCTATTCTAACCATATTGTCCTCAGAGTATCATCCGCTAACCTCAGAGATGAAGTACCTGTAAGCCACACATTGATGTAGAACCTGTTAGCTTCACCTTGATGTAGGACCTGTTAGACTCACCTTAATGTGGGACCTGTTAGCCTCACCTTGATGTAGGACCTCTTAGTCTCACCTTAATGTGGGACCTGTTAGACTCACCTTAATGTGGGACCTGTTAGCCTCACCTTGATGTGGGACCTGTTAGCCTCACCTTGATGAAGGACCTGTTAGCCTCACCTTAATGTGGGACCTGTTAGCCTCACCTTAATGTGGGACCTGTTAGCCTCACCTTGATGAAGGACCTGTTAGCCTCACCTTGATGTGGGACCTGTTAGCCTCACCTTGATGTGGGACCTGTTAGCCTCACCTTGATGAAGGACCTGTTAGCCTCACCTTGATGAAGGACCTGTTAGCCTCACCTTGATGAAGGACCTGTTAGCCTCACCTTAATGTGGGACCTGTTAGACTCACCTTGATGTGGGACCTGTTAGCCTCACCTTGATGTGGGACCTGTTAGCCTCACCTTGATGAAGGACCTGTTAGCCTCACCTTGATGAAGGACCTGTTAGCCTCACCTTGATGAAGGACCTGTTAGCCTCACCTTGATGAAGGACCTGTTAGCCTCACCTTAATGTGGGACCTGTTAGACTCACCTTGATGTGGGACCTGTTAGCCTCACCTTGATGTGGGACCTGTTAGCCTCACCTTGATGAAGGACCTGTTAGCCTCACCTTGATGTAGGACCTGTTAGCCTCACCTTAATGTGGGACCTGTTAGCCTCACCTTAATGTGGGACCTGTTAGCCTCACCTTGATGTAGGACCTGTTAGACTCACCTTAATGTGGGACCTGTTAGCCTCACCTTGATGTAGGACTTGTTAGCCTCACCTTGATGAAGGACCTGTTAGCCTCACCTTAATGTGGGACTTGTTAGCCTCACCATGAGGAAGGACATGTTAGCCTCACCATGATGAAGTAGCCTCATCATGGTGAGGCTAGCCTCAGTAGTAGTATAGAGTAGTGGTAGTAGTATAGCATAGTAGTATCGAGTAGTAGTATTATATAGTAGTAGTATAAAGGAGCAGTCGAGAGTAGCAGTAGAGAGTAATAGTATAGAGTAGTAGTAGTATAGAGTGGTGGTAGTATAGAGTAGTAGTACAGAGTAGTAGTAGTATAGAGTATTAGTAGTATAGAGTAGTAGTAGTATAGAGTAGTAGTTTAGAGTAGTAGTAGTATAGAGTCGTTGTATAGCGTAGTAGTATAGAGTAGTAGTAGTATAGAGTAGTAGTAGTATAGAGTAGTAGTAGTATATACTAGTAGTAGTAGTAAAGAATAGCAGTAGTATTGAGTTCTAGTATAGATTGGTAGTATAGAATGGTAGTGGTATAGAGTAGTAGGATATAGTAGTAGTCGTATTGGATAGCAGTATTGTAGTATAGAGTAGCAGTAGTATAGAGTAGTAGTAGTATAGCGTAGTGGTATAGAGTAGTAGTATAGAGTAGTAGCATAGAGTAGTAGTGCATGTTAGTAGTATATAGTATTAGTATAGCGTGGTAGTATAGAATAGTAGTCGTATCAACTAGTAGTACTATAAGGTAGTAGTATAGAGTAGTAGTATACAGTAGTGGTACTATAGTTTAGTAGTAGTAGTAGTAGTAGTAGTAGTAGTAGTACTAGTATAGAGTAGTAGTATGGAGTAGTATTAGTATAGAGTAGTAGTTATATAGCGTAATATTATAGAGTTGTAGTAATATAGAATAGTTGTATAGAGTAGTAGTATAGCACATTCGTATAGAATAGTAGTTGTATAGCATAGTAGTATAGAATAGTAGAAGTATAGAATATCAGTATAGAGTAGTAGTATGGAGTAGTAGTATGGCGTAGTAGTATAGAATAGTAGTATAGAGTGGTAGCATAGCATAGTAATATAGAGTAGTAGTAGTAGAGAGTAGTAGAGGTATATCATAGTAGTAATAGAGTAGTAGTATATCATAATTGTATAGAGTAGTAGTAGTATAGCGTAGTAGTATAGCATAGTAGTATAGATTAGTAGTATAGAGTAGTAGTAGTATAGAATAGTAGTATTGAGTAGTAGTATGGAGTAGTTTCAAGTAGTAGTTGTAGTCTTTCTCTACTTCTTTTTCTCCTCTCTGAAAATAAAGACTGATGCCACATCATTTCCTGTCTTGCAGGGCTCTCATCATTACTGGAGATAAGATGTGTGTGCGTGTTGATGTGTGTTCGTGTTACGGATTGACTGTGTGCGTGTTGATGTGTGTTCGTGTTACGGATTGACTGTGTGCGTGTTGATGTGTGTTCGTGTTACGGATTGACTGTGTGCGTGTTGATGTGTGTTCGTGTTACGGATTGACTGTGTGCGTGTTGATGTGTGTTCGTGTTACGGATTGACTGTGTGCGTGTTGATGTGTGTTCGTGTTACGGATTGACTGTGTGCGTGTTGATGTGTGTTCGTGTTACGGATTGACTGTGTGCGCGTGTCTGTCTCATCGCAATCAATACCGCTCTCTTATGGAATGTCCTCACACCAGCACTTTGTAAATCATGTATTTGGTGTCGTTTTTGGAAAACTTTGAAAAATATTTTCTTTCATCTCTCCCCCTACCCTTCATTTATATTCCCTCAGTCTCTTTTCAAGTATCATGAATAAGTGCACTATATTAAAACTACTTGTGGACTGATTGCATTTTTAGCAGTGCAGTGAAACTGTGAGTCTCATGCTAGTTTTCCCAAATATTTTGTTCCTGTAACCCACATAAACCTCAATGGAAAAATTATTGTGACCAGCCAAGTAGACAAAATCTATGTTTCTGTTCAGGACACAACAATCCGAACTGAATCACTTGTATCACACCAGTGCAGTCAGTCCTGATCAACAGCTTGTGAAACCGTGTACAATACAGACATACACACACACACACACACACACACACACACACACACACACACACACACACACACACACACACACACACACACACACACACACACACACACACACACACACACACAACACACACACACACACACACACACACACACACACACACACACACACACACACACACACACACACACACACACATGCACCCAAACAAACACAGACACACAGACAAACACAGACAGAAAGCCCTGAGATCATCCTTATGTCTCAAATGAGAAACAGCCTTGAAACCAGGCCAAACCACCAGAACACAAACCAGGAATAATGTTTAATGTCTCTATCAGTTGTCACAACATATCATGATCATATAAACTCAGTCTGAAACAAGGCATGAAATCAAATCATACTCTGGCTAGAGACCGTCCAAGTTTCGCTTAGTTCATTGAAATAAATTGACTTGAATTGTAAAAAAAAAAGCCTGTCAGACCTTGGCAATATTTATTGCTTTTACTAGTGGTCATGGGTACAGTCAATAATGGCCACCGGTCAACACATCACTGAACATTGACTTGAATGGAAATCCCGTTTCAATGTCTATGGTTAGTTTGTTGTATCCCCTTTGAGGTGACTGTCCTCGTATCTCATTAATCAGTCGACAAGCAACAGCAGCAACAGCCCAGCAGGCGAAGCTAGTTGACAGGATGCCATTACAATCAGTTCACAAGCAGTTTATCTGGTTGTTGTACTCACATCAATGTAACTTGGCCGCTGGGCAGCTAGCTCAGAGCCACACAGAGTGCACCTCAGACAGATTTCAGCTCATTAATTATACAGAAACAGTCTGAAAGGACATTTATTTTGGGAAGATTCCCTGTTGGGACAATTCCCTGTTGTTCCTAACTAACTTCTTTATTCTTGACACAGTAGCATGCTGTTACAGTAGGTACCAGAAACCATGGCAACAACACATACAGTACATACTGGGATGTGAGTTCCACTAGCTCAGCGTAAAGCTATGCAAGTTACGGAGGCTCTACGCATGTGTACGCTGTAGAGACTTCTAGGCAATACAAGAGATCTGCCCAATCCTTTCTGTGGTATTTGGATAGTCCTTCTGTAGAGGCTCTACAGACTATCAGTAACTTATCAACTATCTACACTATATCTACAAAAGTATGTGGACACCCCTTCAAATTAGTGGATTCAGATATTTCAGCCACACCCGTTGCTGACAGGTGTATAAAATCAAGCACACAGCCATGCAATCTCCATAGACAAACATTGGCAGTATAATGGCCTTACTAAAGAACTTAGTGACTTTCAACGTGGCACCGTCATAGAATGCCACCTTTTCAACATGTCAGTTTGTCAAATTTCTGCCCTGTTAGAGCTGCCCCGGTCAACTGTAATTATTGTTGTTGTGATGTGGAAACGTCTAGGAGCAACAACGGCTCAGCCACGAAGTGGTAGGCCGAGTGCTGAAGCACGGTTCATACGGAAATGGTTTGTCGAGATCGGTTTGGAAGAACTCGCCTGGCCTGCGCAGAGCCCTGACCTAAAAGCAATCGAACACCTTTGGGATGAATTGGAACACTGACTGCAAGACAGGCTTAATCGCCCAACATCAGTGCCCGACCTCACTAA
Organism: Salvelinus namaycush; assembly: GCF_016432855.1. Taxonomy (NCBI): domain Eukaryota; kingdom Metazoa; phylum Chordata; class Actinopteri; order Salmoniformes; family Salmonidae; genus Salvelinus; species Salvelinus namaycush. The sequence continues at coordinate 28,240,636 of NC_052328.1, forward strand.
TGCTCTTGTGGCTGAATGGAAACAAGTCCCCGCAGCAATGTTCCAACATCTAGTGGAAAGCCTTCCCAGAAGAGTGGGGACCAACTCCATATTAATGCCCATGATATTGGAATTAGATTTTCGATGAGCCCGTGTGGCTCAGTTGGTAGAGCATGGCGCTTGCAACGCCAGGGTTGTGGGTTCGATTCCCACGGGGGGCCAGTACAAAAAAAAAAAAAAGTAGGAATGTATGTACTTGTAAGTCGCTCTGGATAAGAGCAACTGCTAAATGACTTAAATGTAAATGTAAATGAGCAGGTGTCCACATACTTTTGGTCATGTAGTGTATCTACTAACCCTAAGCTTAGCTCTAACCATAACTTTAACCCTTATCCTAACCCTAAACTTAACCCTTAACCTAACCATAACCATAGCCATAATCATAACCTTTACCCTAACTCTAACCTTAGCAAGCAGTTGCTTATCAACAGAGTTTGTTGATAGTAGGTCCATCTGTAGAGTATGTACAGATGGACAATCCAGACTACCCCAATAAAGTGTGTATAGATTGGGAAATACATACTGCCTAACAGGCTTTTAGAATCAAAAAAATATATATCATATGGTAATTTAGCAGACACTTGAATCCACTTTCATGACATAGAGTTTATAGTTAACACATAATGTATATTCAGTAGTGTATATGTGGTGCTCTGAGGGAATCAAACCCCCAACTCTGAGTCATCAAAACTAGATGGTGACATCCTAAATGGCCTACCATTTCCATATTTAGTACACTACTTTTTACCTGAACTCCATGAGTCCTGTTGAAAAGCAGTTGACATAGGGTATCATTTGGGATATAGTCAGAGAAATGAGCCAGCAGAGAAAAATACTCATAATCTTCTGGCTATAGACAGATGGGAGAAACCCTTTAGGGAAACGTCAGTTTCTGGGCATTTCACACAGAAAAATAGATTTTTATAGCAACAATGTGAGACATTCTGGGACTTTTATAATGCTTTATATGCACAGTAATTTGGATATTTACTGTGAGAAGACAGTAGGATATGTGTGTGTTTTTTCTTTATGACAGTAAATGTGTATATTTATATACATTTTCTAATTTTAAATTGAACAATTCTGCAATTACAGCAGTGTTTCAAATAATCAACTAATCATCAAGCTTTGATCATTTGAATCAGAACGTGAACCCATTGTGGTCCCGAGGACCGAGTTTGGGAAACGCTGAATTATATTTTCTTAGCTATTGTGTGATCTGTGATTACATCTCACCCTCTCTCCATTTCTATCTATCAATCTATCAATCTATCTATCTATCTATCTATCTATCTATCTATCTATCTATCTATCTATCTATCTATCTATCTATCTATCTATCTATCTATCTATCTATCTATCTATCTATCTATCTATCTATCTATCTATCTATCTATCTATCTATCTATCTATCTATCTATCTATCTATCTATCTATCTATCTATCTATCTATCTATCTATCTATCTATCTATCCAGGCTGGTACACTGGGCTGTAAGAGGGACATTTCTCTCTCTTGGCTGGTACACTGGGCTGTAAGAGGGACATTTCTCTCTCTTGGCTGGTACACTGGGCTGTAAGAGGGACATTTCTCTCTCTTGGCTGGTACACTGGGCTGTAAGAGGGACATTTCTCTCTCTTGGCTGGTACACTGGGCTGTAAGAGGGACATTTCTCTTTCTTGGCTGGTACACTGGGCTGTAAGAGGGACATTTCTCTCTCTTGGCTGGTACACTGGGCTGTAAGAGGGACATCTGCTTTTGATGGAGCTCATCCTTTCGTCGTGATGGGAGATGTGGTCTGTCGATGAAATTCAATTGTAGACACACACACACACACGCACTCTCTCTCTCTCACACACACACACAATATGCTCTCTACTCTTTTCTATTTTTTCCAATGACTTGCTACTGGCATTGAACAAAGCATGTGTGTCCATGTATGCTGATGATTCAACCATATACGCATCAGTAATCACAGCTACTGAAGTTACTGAAACCCTTCACAATGAGTTGCAGTTAGTTTTGGAATGGGTGGCCGGGAATAAACTGGTCCTGAACATCTCTAGAACTAAGAGCAATGTATTTTATACAAATAATTCCCTATGCTCTAGACTTCAGCTGAATCTGTAATGAATGATGTGGCTGTTGAGGAGGCTAAATTACTTGGTGTAACCTTAGATTGTAAACTGTCATGGTCAAACATATACATTCAATGGTTGTAAAGATGGGGAGAGGTCTGTCCGTAATAAAAATATGCTCTGCTTTTTTGACACCACACTCCACAAAGCAAGTCCTGCAGGCTCTTGTGATCGAGTGCTACAAGGAAAGACCTAGTTAATACAGTTTTTCTCAGTCGCTTTGGTGCATTTTTCACATCATCCCTAACATGTGCAAAATAATAAGTGCATTTCTCAGAACAATTTGTACAAACTGCAAAATACAATAGATATGTTTCTAAAGCTAGTCAGTCACTAAAAATCCTTAGTACATCTCTCAAAAGTAAATATTCATGCCAATGATCATGTCAGTGTCATCAGAATGATAAGTCATTCAGTCATTGTTCACGAACAAGGTCGTCAAAATGTTTAGGCATGTTGTCAATGTAACTGTGTACTTTGACAGTATTACCTGATGTAAACTTAGGCTACAGTTTGGATGACAGTTACTGTATTGAAAATGCACAAGGCTGCACTTCGATGGCATATATCAATTTCAACAGTACTATTTACATATTACTGTATGTGGGTTATTGATTGAAAGAGACTGGACAACCCAAGGGGCACAAAGGAAAAAAAACTCAATTAGAAAGAAACACAGGAAACCACCCCTAAGGCACAACTTTGCCCGCAGCACTGTTGTGCTGTCTCTACACATCCAGACGTTCCTGTCTGTCGACCCACATATTCTCATCCACATCACACCGGATATTTTCCCTTCCAATGCAACGTGGAAAGAATCTTTTGGAATGACTTATCCATCCTCTGCAGGCGTCTACTGTGATGTCCTCACATGCTGCATCCATTGCAGCCAGCAGGGTCATCTATGTGTGTGTGGCTGACGATCGTACACCTTCCACCTCCATGCTGAAAAGAACTCCTCAATTGGGTTAAGGAATGGTGAATAAGGTGGGAGGAATTCTATGAGCATCCTCGGGTGGGTCACAAACCATTGCCTTATGATGTTTGATCGATGGAAACTCACATTATCACAAATGACCACATACTTTGGCAAATCCTCTCTAAACAGACCCCTCATCATCAGGGATGAGAGCCCTGTAGAGAGGCTCTAAAAAGTTGAGTAGATGCTGGGTGTTGTATGGCCCTATAAGGGGGATATGGGTTAGGACACCATGCTCCGAAATAGCAGCACACATGCTGATATTTCCTCCCCGTTGGCCTGGCAAATCCACAGTAGCTCTGTGACCGATGATATTCCGACCCCGCCTTCTGCATTTGGTCAGGTTGAAGCCAGCCTCATCCACGCATACAAAGTTGTGAGGGTTCACTTGATTCCAACTCCATTATACGCTATATCCCAGAACACACAGTTGAATTTGTTTTGGTAAGGAAGAGTGACATAAAATGTACATATATTGCATGTTCCTTCCACAGCAATGGAAATGTGTGCAGTTTATGCTTACTGTACTATGTATCACTATAAAATGTTGCTGTAAAGTAGTTACATAGATATATGTTTTACCTGTACATACTGGTACCGTAGCTCCTTAACTCTGTCCTCATTCCTTTGGAATGGTACACGGTACAGCTGTTTCATACTCATCTGGTTTCTATGCAGCACCCGATGGTTGAGATGCTAACCGTATGGATGTTTTCAAAGACATCGTTGTTTTCTATAATGGTCCTTTGTATTTCCCTGAGTCTCATGGCATTGTTTGCTCGGACCATGGTGCAAATAGCCTCCTCCTGTTGAGGTGTGAAAAGGCGTCCTCTGCCACCGGTTTGAGGTAATCTTGCAGTCCTATGTGGGGAAAAATGCAGTGATGCATCGCACACTTTCACAGACAAAAACTATGCGAACACACATTTTACTGTAAAACATACAGGTGGGTGCATGTAAGGTGCAGTATGTATCTGTATAGAGTATATTTCTGTATGCTGTGAAATACAAGTGGACTACTGTAATATGAAGCATTGTAGGAAGTATACAGTACAGTAATCCCTCGTTTATCGCGGGGGTTACGTTCCGAAAATGACCCGCGATAAGTGAAATCCGCGAAATAGAAAACTTTTTTTTTTTTTACAATTAGCAACTATTACATGTATACAAATACAGTGACTCACGTGTAGGCCGTTTCGTCGACATTATGGGTTTAGGAGATGTTCGAAATTACAAGATAATTTGGCCAACTTAATGTAAATTTGCCAAGCTGTTTTATGTACGTACACATAACTGCACGAGACGACAAAATGATAGCACAATTCGTAGCATGTTTTGATACAAGAAGCGGGAGTGAGTTTTTAGCGAATCAGAATGCAGAGCACAATGCACAAAAAAAAAAAAAAAAATGCATTATGAAAATCCGCGAAATAGCGAATCCGCGATAAGTGAACCGCGAAGTGGCGAGGGATCACTGTATACTGCTTATATACAGTAACAGTGCACTGTACATTGGTGGACATACCTGTTCTCTCTTCGAAACGTTTGAACTATTGAGGACACGGTTGATCTCCCAATATTCGTCTGCACCCTTCGACCCGCCTCAGCCATTGTAAGGCCATGATTGACAACATGGTCTACAATAGTGGCCCTTATGTCATCAGATATGCGCCTATGTCCTCTTCTGCCTCTTCCTCTGTTTTGCCTTCCACCACGCATCCTTGCTCCTCTTCTTCCTCCTCTTGGCTGTTGACCCTGTTCGTTTCCTGGTCCATCCATTATTGGAAAATTGCAACTCTGTGTTGTGGTCTGTCTATATATGCTTGCCAATTTATTCTTCATGAGATGCTCCTTTGAGCAATTTAGACAACTGGTTGATTGTTGGTTGAACTAACACTTTACATTCCTTCATGAGTGAGGGTCAATTTCACCTGCACGATTCATCAATTCACGTTTTTGTACAAACTATGCTGTAGTAAAACTATGCTTGACAGTTTATGACAAATAGTTCAACAATTTTGCATGTAATGGCTTATGCAAGGAACTAATGCCTAGATGTTTTGAGGGGTAAGACTATTCAACAGAGAACCATCTACTATATTTTGATCAACATGACATGAGCAATTGATAATGTGGAAAAAAGCTGACACTTGTACATTATCAATTGCAATTTGTTCAAAGGAATAAGAAATTGCTTTAATGATGTGCACAAGTGACTAGATGATTTGGAATTTGTACAAGTAGTATCAAGAATTGCACTTTTGATCTAAGAAATGCACCAAAGCGACTGAGAAAAACTGTAAGCTGCAGCTGGCCCCAGACAGAGCGTCACGTCTTGCTTTTCATTGTCATCAGAAGGCTAATATAAATACTATGCATGACCAGTTTATCTTAGCTAAGAGTTGAGGAGAGACTAACTACATCCCTTCCTCCAAAATGTTTGCATAACTTACACACAGCTCTGACATACACACTTTGTCACAGCTGCTTCCCCTCTCTGGTGCACGAGGGCGCCAGGCTGCTCATCATTACACACACCTGTCACCATTGTTACTTGCACCAATGCTTCATCGGACTCACCTGGACTCCATCACGTCATTGATTGCCTCCCCTATATTCATCACTTTCTCAGTTTCATTCCCGTGTCAGCATTGGTGTTGTCAAATTTACAAAAAAAGGATCCAAACATTTCAGAGGTCCCTGTACGCATGGCACTCAAGGGTAAAGAAAGCACCTAATTTTCCAAACAGCTAGGCTGCCCACAACAGCTGAAACAGAGCAGTACCTAGCCAATTGCTTTGCCCTAGTTTTTGTCAGGCCCTCAATCTGAAGGCCACACACTGCAAGCCTGTGTACGTGGCTGAGACTGCCAAATATCAGAGCCACCAGCTTGCACCTCCACCCCAGGGTGTCCCAGCGTGCCTCTAGGGGCTGGTATTTAAGCAGCTTCTTGGCAAAGGCCTGCTCCATGTAGGCGTCCAATGATCAGCCCACTTCCAAAATGAGCACCTCCCCCTGGCCTCCCCCCACAACAACAATATCTGGTGTATTTGGTACACAGGAAAAAACATAATCATCAACATCAAACCAGCTTCCCTTTTTGTGCTGTTGGTGAGACTACCTGTCTCACCTCGCTGGTTATCAGATCAATAAGGCAGTCATGTCTAGCAATGTACAAATCCTTGTATGAACAGCAGCCAGTCACAACATGGGCAATGGACACCATCACATGTGGCTCATGTAGAATAGAACATGATACCAATGAGTGTTGTCCTGGATGTAGGATGAGATGTTACCTCATGGGTGACAGAAGCCTCCACAACATCACCGCGATCTGCCACAACTGCATCAGAGGCAGTCACTGGCTCAGTTTGCATATCAGTCGGTGTCCACCTGAGCTCCAGTCCTGTTGCACAGGTCGTTGAGGTCCGGCCAGTCTGACCGGACTCCAAAGCCCGCAGCACGAGTGTTCAATTTTCCATTGGCCTTCCTCCTGAAGCCCAGGAAGTTGTCCTCTGTGTCCCTGGCCAGTGAACCTTCGTCCTCCGTAGGTCCAGAAGTAGGGAGGCTAACTCCTTAACTGTCACGTCATCAATGTTGAGCATGTTCAAAAGGTGAGTCAGCCTGGTAGCAGTGTAAATCCACTCATTATTCGGGATACCTAAACCCCTCTATCTTTGGCTCAGGAAAACAACGTTACGTGGTGTGTGTTTAAGCAGAGCCACTTTCTCACCACTTGAACAGTTTTGTTATTCATTGCACATTTGCAAGCAGATGTTGAATCTTTTCTAGGGCCACCTCTCTCACAGCTTCTAGCTTCATGCCCATGGGCGGAAGGGAACCAAGCCTGGTTGAATACTCTTGGACAAGCTCCTCAACTTGTTCCCCCACTTGCCAGCAACATTAAACCCCACATCCAGTCGGACCAGATGCTCTCAAGTCACACACACACACACACACACACACACACACACACACACACACACACACACACACACACACACACACACACACACACACACACACACACACACACACACACACACACACACACCAGGGGTCATATAGTAGTTGATTTGGGAAAAGTGTGTAATTGTTCTGTCCTGCTCTGGAGACCTAGCTGCCCTCCATGCAGCCGATGTCTTATAGGATAGCTCTGTAAAAAATTACATCTGATTTTGTTATATCTTTGTATTATTTATATCTGAGGATTTGTATGGAAGCAGATAGAAGTTTAAGGTCTGTTTTCCCTGACCTAGAATACATCTACTCCTAGAGTTAAAAGCATGCTGAATGCCGAATCTCTAAAAGTGTTTTGTAGTCCAGGAATAGTCGTTGTGTCTGGGAAACCAGCCCTACGGGTTTATCTGAACAGCGGAGGTTCCTTAGATCCTCTTATCGTACAGTCATTGTTATTTCTATTATTTAATGCACACTAACAGTTCCACAGTCTGACAGTTGAACTGAGAATGTTTTCCTGGTCTACTGTAACTTTTATTTTCATCTCTGCAATTAGAATAAATCATTGCAATATGTGACATGAAAAGATTTAATAATAAAGTCTTATTCTGCAAACTGGATGCATTTACTGTATCTGTCAAGGGTAAAAAATGCGTCTTTCTACAATGCTTCAAGAAGGCTAAGCAGGGTACAGTGCTTTCAGCTCTTTTTGACTTCTCAGGTATGATTCTTCAAACTGGCTCTAGTCAGGGGGTAAACTGGCTCTAGATAAACTGGCACTAGTCAGGGGATAAACTGGCTCTAGATAAACTGGCACTAGTCAGGGGATAAACTGGCTCTAGATAAACTGGCACTAGTCAGGGGGTAAACTGGCATCTAGATAAACTGGCACTAGTCAGGGGATAAACTGGCTCGAGATAAACTGGTTCTAGTCAGGGGGTAAACTGGCTCTAGATAAACTGGCTCTAGTCAGGGGGTAAACTGGCTCTAGATAAACTGGCTCTAGTCAGGGGATAAACTGGCTCTAGATAAACTGGCTCTAGTCAGGGGGTAAACTGGCTCTAGATAAACTGGCTCTAGTCAGGGGATAAACTGGCTCTAGATAAACTGGCTCTAGTCAGGGGGTAAACTGGCTCTAGATAAACTGGCTCTAGTCAGGGGGTAAACTGGCTCTAGATAAACTGGCTTTAGTCAGGGGATAAACTGGCTCGAGATAAACTGGTTCTAGTCAGGGGGTAAACTGGCTCTAGATAAACTGGCTCTAGTCAGGGGATAAACTGGCTCTAGATAAACTGGCTCTAGTCAGGGGGTAAACTGGCTCTAGATAAACTGTCTCTAGTCAGGGGATAAACTGGCTCTAGATAAACTGGCTCTAGTCAGGGGGTAAACTGACTTTAGATAAACTGGCTCTAGTCAGGGGGTAAACTGGCTCTAGATAAACTGGCTTTGGTCAGGGGATAAACTGGCTCTAGATAAACTGGCTCTAGTCAGGGGATAAACTGGCTCTAGATAAACTGGCTCTAGTCAGGGGGTAAACTGGCTCTAGATAAACTGGCTCTAGATAAACTGGCTCTAGTCAGGGGATAAACTGGCTCTAGATAAACTGGCTCTAGTCAGGGGGTAACCTGGCTCTAGTCAGGGGGTAAACTGGCTCTAGTCAGGGGGTAAACTGGCTCTAGTCAGGGAGTAAACTGGCTCTAGATAAACTGGCTCTAGATAAACTGGCTCTAGTCAGGGGATAAACTGGCTCTAGATAGACTGGTTCTAGTCAGGGGGTAAACTGGCTCTAGATAAACTGGCTCTAGTCAGGGGGTAAACTGGCTCTAGATAAACTGGCTCTAGTCAGGGGGTAAACTGGCTCTAGATAAACTGGCTCTAGTCAGGGTGTAACGATCGTTTTTGGGTGAGAGAGTGGACCAAGGCGCAGCGGGTGATGAATACATAATGATTTATTTGACAAGACGAACACTGACACGAAATACACTATATAATTACAAAATAACAAACGCACGTAGACAGACCTGAACTAACGAACTTACATATACACGAAGAACGCATGAACAGGAACAGACTACATAAAATGAACGAACAAACCGAAACAGTCCCGTGTGGTGCATAGACACAGACACGGAAGACAATCACCCACAAACAAACAGTGTGAACAGCCAACCTATATATGATTCTCAATCAGAGGAAAAGTCAAACACCTGTCTCTGATTGAGAACCATATAAGGCTAATTACCAACCACCTAAACATAGAAACACAAAACATAGAATGCCCACCCCAACTCACGCCCTGACCAACTAAACACATACAAAAATAACATAAAACAGGTCAGGAACGTGACAGAACCCCCCCCTCAAGGTGCGAACTCCGGACGCACCACCAAAAGTCTAGGGGAGGGTCTGGGTGGGCATCTGTCCACGGTGGTGGCTCAGGCTCTGGGCGTGGTTCCCATCCCACCATAATAAATCCCCGCTTCTTTATCCCCCTCACAATGACCACCCTCCAAATACCCCCACCTAAATTAAGGGGCATCACCAGGATAAGGAGCAGCACCGGAATGAGGGGCAACACCGGAATGAGGGGCAACACCAGAATGAGGGGCAACACCAGACTGAGGGACGGATCCTGGCTGGCTGGCTCTGGCGGATCCTGGCTGGCTGGCTCTGGCGGATCCTGGCTGGATGACGGCTCTGGCTGGTCATGGCTGGATGACGGCTCTGGCTGGTCATGGCTGGATGACGGCTCTGGCTGGTCATGGCTGGATGACGGCTCTGGCTGGTCATGGCTGGATGACGGCTCTGGCTGGTCATGGCTGGATGACGGCTCTGGCTGGTCATGGCTGGATGACGGCTCTGGCTGGTCATGGCTCGCTGACGGCTCTGGCTGGTCATGGCTCGCTGACGGCTCTGGCTGGTCATGGCTCGCTGACGGCTCTGACTGGTCATGGCTCGCTGACGGCTCTGGCTGATCCTGTCTGGCGGAAGGCTCTGGCTGATCCTGTCTGGCGGAAGGCTCTGGCTGATCCTGTCTGGCGGAAGGCTCTGGCTGATCCTGTCTGGCGGAAGGCTCTAGCGGCTCCTGTCTGGCGGACGGCTCTGAAAGCTCATGGCAGACGGGCGGCTTTGAAGGCTCAGTACAGACGGGCAGTTCATGCGGCGTTGGGCAGACGGACAGTTCAGACGGCGTTGGGCAGACGGACAGTTCAGGCGCCGTTGGGCAGAACGGCAGTTCAGGCGCCATTGGGCAGACGGCAGACTCTGGCCGGCTGAGACGCACTATAGGCCTGGTGCGTGGTGCCGGAACTGGAGGTACCGGGCTAAAGCTACGCACCTTCAGGCTAGTGCGGGGAGCAGCAACAGGGCACACTGGACTCTCAAAGCGTACTGTAGGCCTGGTGCGTGGTACCGGCACTGGTGGTACCGGGCTGAGGGCACGCACATCAGGGCGAGTACGGGGAGAAGGAACAGTGCGTACAGGGCTCTGGAGACGCACATAAGGCTTGGTGCGTGGTGCCGGAACTGGAGGCACTGGGCTGGATACACACACCACAGGGAGAGTGCGTGGAGGAGGAACAGGGCTCTGGAGACGCACTGGAAACCTGGTGCGTGGTGTAGGCACTGGTGGTACTGGGTTGGGGCGGGGAGGTGGCGCCGGAAATACCTGACCGTGCAGGCGTACTGGCTCCCTTGAGCACTGAGCCTGCCCAACCTTACCTGGTTGTATGCTCCCCGTCGCCCGACCAGTGCGGGGAGGTGGAATAACCCGCACCGGGCTATGTAGGCGAACCGGGGACACCATGCGTAAGGCTGGTGCCATGTAAGCCGGCCCGAGGAGACGTACTGGTGGCCAGATATGTAGGGCCGGCTTCATGACATCCGGCTCAATACTCAATCTAGCCCGGCCGATACGAGGAGCTGGTATGTACCGCACCGGGCTATGCACACGTACAGGAGACACCATGCGCTCTACTGCGTAACATGGTGTCTGCCCGTACTCTCGCTCTCCACGGTAAGTACAGGGAGTGGGCACAGGTCTCCTACCTGAGTTCGCCACTCTCCCTTCTAGCCCCCCCCCAAGAAATTTTTGGGGTTTACTCACAGGCTTCCGTGCTAGACGCGTCCCCTCATAACGCCGGTTCCTCTCTCCGGTTTCCTCCGCTCTCCGAGCTGCCTCCAGCTGTTCCCATGGGAGGCGATCCTTTCCAGCCAGGATCTCCTCCCATGTGTAGCAACCCTTGCCGTTCAAAACATCCTCCCATGTCCATTCCTCCTTCGTGCGCTGTCTCTCTCTCCCGTTACACCGCTGCTTGATCCTTTGTTGGTGGGTGATTCTGTAACGATCGTTTTTGGGTGAGAGAGTGGACCAAGGCGCAGCGGGTGATGAATACATAATGATTTATTTGACAAGACGAACACTGACACGAAATACACTATATAATTACAAAATAACAAACGCACGTAGACAGACCTGAACTAACGAACTTACATATACACGAAGAACGCATGAACA